>NC_081411.1:179836476-180003976 GCF_030272615.1 Cryptomeria japonica | reverse complement strand
CAATAAAATTTTATAAAATGCTAATCAACATGAAAGGGAGACAACCAAAATTGATAGGAATGGTGTAGGTATGGTAGAAATGGTTGCATAGTTAGTAGAGCATGACATCCCAAAGGTCAAATTGGTGCATAGTATAGTAATTAAATTCTCTTCACAATCCTCGAAATCATGTATTCTTTTTTGAGTTGTTTTTGAAGGTAGAGAGAGAGAGAGAGAGAGAGAGAGAGAGAGAGAGAGAGAGAGAGAGAGAGAGAGAGAGAGAGAGAGAGAGAGAGAGAGAGAGAGAGAGAGAGAGAGAGAGAGAGAGAGAGAGAGAGAGAGAGTCGAATGATAGGAAAGAAAGAGCTAGACAAAAGAGAGGAGAATGCAATAATTCATTGGGAATAAAAGAAAAACCCTAAGAGAAGAGGAAATAGGCTGCAAGATGAAAAGACACTTTAGAAAAGGAGAGGCAAATGAGAAAATAAGTCTAGGTTGGGCGAATCATATCAAAGAACTATGGTCTCGTGCATTGCAAGGGTTGTAAAAAATGCAAGAAATAGATTTATTGAAAAGGCAATAGAAACTTTCAAGTAAACATGATTGGAGAGTATAAATATATATTCCACAACCCTACTCAACATTGTACCTACTTGTGCCACAACGAGAGCTTCTAAAATAGGTCATAAACAAAAATGATACAATAAAACAAGAGGGTTTGAATAGGAGGGAAATAGAGGAGAGAGAAGACTAATAGATTGCATAACAGGAAGAAACATGGAGATATCTTGTACAAAGAGGGGCACCTCTATATGCTATTAATCATGAGGGTATATTTAATCCCTTCCAATTTCAAGAATATCATAAATATTTTAAAATGAGAGAGAGGAGTAATACAAGTTATGAGACCAAGAAGGTTTGAAGAGTAGAAAGAGCAACATGAAAGCTACTTGGTTAGATTAGCTTTGTTATTGAGACTATTAATAGCTTGTCCAATATGTTCTATGTTTTCTAATAAGTAAACTCATCATAAAATCTTTTAATTAGTATTTTGTTAGAGATACAAGATTTTAAGGATAGGCGACTTGTGTGGTGAAAATGGAATGATTAACTATTGTAAAACTAATAATAATCCAACCACACAAAACCCTAGTTCTACAATTAAGAAACCACCATACACCAATGAATAACCTAAAACATGTAAAATATCAAAAACATGAAATATTATACCATTCACATGCTTAGTAGGTTTTGATCTCCATTTTTTCCTATCTCCATTGATCTTGTTTGATATGGTTGCTCTCAGATTTTGTATTGTGCACAAGAGCTCAATAGAGAATGGATTGTGGTTTTGAAGTCATTTGATTGCTTGATCACATGAAAGGTTAATTTTGCTTGTTAGTTAGGGTTGTGAAAGGATGAAGGAATCCTCTTATATAGAGAACGCCTTAGAAAATGGAGGAATAGGATTAAGATGTAAAAGGATAAATGGTCGGCTAGGATTAAATGGTAGGTGGAGAAAATAATAAAATATGAAGGTGGTCGTTAAGAATAAAATGAAGAGATGAATGACAAGTGTGATGAAGGGAAAAAGCTAATGAATTAATTAAATAAATAAAGATCTATTTAATTAATAGAATAAGTGGGGGCCAATTAAATAAATAAAATATTTATTTAATTTAGAGAAAGGATAATTTAAATAAATAAAAATATTTATTTAAATAGGGTGATGCTAGAAGAGGATAAATGAATTAATTAAATAAAGATTTTTTTAAAAATTAATAGAAGGCTTATGATAAAATTATTAAATAAATAAAATATTTATTTAATTAAGTTTGGACAATTTTAGGTGTTTGCGTTTTGCCCCTCTTTGAGACAATGTAGCTTGTCGTGTTGGCTCAAAGAAAATAAGATTAACTAATACAAAGTTTTCCCCAGGTAAGGAAGACGACATGTCCCCTTGAGAGATTGGGTGAATTATTTTTCTTCAAAAAATCACAGATAATCTCTCGAAAATAAAGAAAGGCTAGAAGGGATAAGGATAAGATGGCAAGGTTACACGTGTGAAAACTAGACTCAAAAGGGATCAATAGGCAAGAAAATGACGACAAGAGGCAAGCACAACCAATTAGGGTTCCACAACCTATATATATAGAGGCCAAGGGAGAAAACATCCTCATTTTCATCCACAACACTTGAGAGATCTTGAGCACATAATACTCAAAGAGCTTAGGAGAGAAATCAATGATCAATAGATCATGGTAGTCAAATTGCATCAATTCAATGGAGTTCGACGGTTTGAGTGACCCGCAGACATGGGCGAGTCGGTATGTAACTCAAACTTTCTCAATCATTTAGTATTTATTGTGAATTTATTAGGGTAGTACATAGGTTTAGACAAAAATGCCAAAGTAGTAGTTAGGTGTTTGGACATGTCTATGTCTAGTTAGGGCATGTCTGCAAGGCGACAACGCATATAGGTAGGGTATGTCCACTTTATGTTTGTAATCATTTTTATGTTACATTTTTCCATGTTTATGTTGGATTGCCGCTTCTATGTTATTCTGTAGCATATGTGCAGAACAACACCGCGTCTACGTGGTAAAATGCACACATGCAAGGTAAAACTGTGTTTATGCAATTAAAGCTCATATAGGTCTGGCCTTAAGACATTTGTGTCTAGTAAGACTGAAATTAATAGTTTTGTGATAGACATATGATGTTAATTGGATAAACTATCGAGAGGATACACTCCAATAGGTGCCTCAGGTAGGATAGGATTAAGGTTGGAATTAGCCACCATGTGATAAACATGCATAGCCAATTAGATAAATTGTCGAGAGGATACACTCAAACAAGTGCCCCTAGGCAGATAAGATGCTAAGCAAATCGAGGATAAGTTGTCAAATTGATAAAATATGGTGAGTTCTCTAGCAAGATAGGATAAGGACTAAGTGCAATATTATAAACACATACATTGATAAGATGAGTTCCATGTGATAGACATAAGCACTGGGATAGAGCCTGATGAGCAGTACCACATGTGATAAACATAGGCACCACTAGGCTAGGATAGGATAAGATAAGGAACACTATGTGATAGACATGAGTACTAGTAGGACTGATGCAATTGGTGTGATTACAGGACTATCTAGCTTAATTGGAGTCATAGGAGAGGTTTGTTATGATGCAGCAACTACGACTGAACTTGACTGCTGAGGAGCACACAATGATAGAGGTTATGAGTTTGAGACTTATCATGTTCAAGCTTGAGATCCGAGCAAACACAAGATTGTTGACTACTCCTGTAAAGAGATGGTACTCTGAGACATGCACATTTCACTTGTCGATCAGTGAGATGGTCACTTTGGAGGATGCATACAAGGTACTAATGATATCGATCACAAGTGATTTAGTGGTCTATGATTGAGAGGGAAATGTGGATGCTCTATGATGGGTGTTTTTAAATCCCGAGCTTGAGATCAGAGGAGGTCATGTGAGGTGGAGGTCATGTAAACCAATGAGCATACATTAGTTGCAGTCATGGGCAGTGTTATTAGTAGATTCCTATGTTCAGATAGGATGACTCATGAGTTGGTTGTTGGATGTGGGAGAGCATTGGAGATGCTCCTGACTCAGAGGAAAAGGTTTGCATGGGGACCATGTGTATTGGCACATCTCTATGATGAACTACATCAGTTTGTGTACCTTGGTGGTTGCGGGCTTGGTTGTAGGGTGACTCTCTTAAAGGTTTGGACCTATGAGCATATAGTTGTGATGAGACTAGTGGACTTTTGATTCAGAGGTCACATATAGTCTTATGTACATATATATGGTATGATCACTTCTCAACCACGACTAGGGAAGTTGGAGTTCTAGTGTAGGGTTATTGATGACATTGACACTGTGATACGGCGACCCTATTTAGAGATTGTGAGGCATGGCCAACGGATGACACTGAACTACCATTTTGCTTCTATACTAGATACTTGATTGGGTAGACACCATACATTTTGGATAAATATCTCGTAGACAGGGTGTCTCGATAGTTTCCCAGGATAGAACAGATGCCAATGGGATCTGGAGAGTTTGCTCGAACAGTCCAAGAGTAGGTACATTGGGGCCCAATTTTGTCATATGATATTGCAATGAACGATTTCCAAGTGTGTGTACCTATGTGATGGGATCTCATGAGAGATGTGGTAGATGCAGGTGTGACACCCGAGTATGATACTTATTTTAGAGCACATCCATTTCCATGATCAACAACACTAGGGGAGCCAATACCAGGGATTGATGATGATGATGATGATGAGGATGGTGGAGGCCGATAGAGGAGGTGGGGGAGAGGAGGAGCTAGGAGGATATTTCAAGGGAGAGAGAGAGGAGGAGCTAGGAGGATAGTCTGAGGGAGAGGGAGAGGAGGGGATGATGGAGGATAAGGAGGAGATGGAGGCTAGGGAGAGGAGGGAGGCCAAGGAGAGGGTGGACAGGATAGGGAAGGGAGACCATCAAGGCTAGTGAGAGGTAGAGGAGGACAACTAGCACATGCTGTCACATAGAGACAAGGAGAAATACAAGATGCCCCAGGGCAGGAGAGGAGGGATGAGGAGATGGTAGAGGGTAAAACTAGAGGGGATGAGGATGATGATGCATTGATCTCCCTTAGGGACCTCACACAGGGATGGGTCGATGAGATCGAGGATCTAGAGAGGGAGGTGTCCAGGTTATGGAGGTAGCTACAAGAGACTAGGGATGAGAGAGATAGAGCCATTAAGCAGTACACAACCATCAAGGAGACTATTTGGGGGCTAAAGCTACATATCAGGGTGACTTTGGATCAGGGTACACCTACTGCATCAGGCTTGGGGAGAAGATTAGCTATTGGAGGAGCCTATATGAGGTAGCAGTTTCGCCTCACTTGAGGGAAGATAGCTACAGATGGGCATCTTGCTCTACTAACATAGGGAGGGATAGGTAGAGGGCTTCTAGCAGTAGAGTGATGGGCCCATCGCCACTAGCAAGATCAAAAGGAGGGGGACACAGATAGGATCTAGGGGCTAGGAGTTCAAGAGCTTGGATTTTGTCAAGGCCTACTATCTCTAAGGGAGGGAGCTCATCATAGCTCTCTCTAATCCATTTTGTATTAGTTTTGGATGATGATATAGACACCTTCGAGTGATTTTGTTTGATTTGGACATCATCATACCATGACACTTATTTTTTGATATATATGGAAGATATGACTTATTGTGGTGGTGACTATATGCATGCATTCTTATGTGATGCATTTATAATGTATGATTCTATATATATTATGATGTCTATGATGCAATTTTATTATGATGCTCTTATGTGATCGATGATGCTTATGATGTTGATGATCCTATGATGCACTGCATGATGATGATTCTTATGATGATTGTTTTTATATATTTATACTATGCATGATGGTGATGTAATTCTAATGATCTATATTGATAATGAAATATATGATGGATGCAATATGATAATGATGTCTATATGATTTTCTAACAAGTGGTGTGTGCAGGATGTGATGTTATATGTACATGGATATGATTACATGCAAATTAATATATCAATATGCAATATGGATGCAAATATGACTTTTACGTATATGATATGCATGATGCAAACTAACATGTGATAATGCAAGTGAACACTACATGAGATGCTTTGGTGTGTCATTATACTCAGCCACGTGATTTTGGACTACAGGGGCTCAGAGAAGGGATGATGGAGGATAAAGTAGAAAAAGAGGGATGGAAGGTAGGAGATATGGAGGTGAATGAGATTCATGTGCTATTATCATCATTGAGTTTATTATGGCAAATGTATTGTGACCATCTAGATATAGGTTTGACCTAGATAGTCATTGTATCATTTGCATGAAAATCAAACAGTCACAAATAAGGAATGCCCTAGTTCACAATAGACTTACAATGTCCTCATATCCTTGGACAAGCCATAGTATTACTAAGAGACAATCTACAAACAATAAATAGGCGAGCATATCCCATCCTCACCTTTCTAGTCAAATACATCCTGGAAAAGCTAAAAGACATGTCACCAAAAAAGACAAAATCAAAAGAAAATCAAAGACTTGACACCAACATAAATTGAAATCCTCAAGTTATAAGTGTATCTTTCCACATATGTTAACATGTTTGATTTGGTCACAATGTTGTCATCTTGATAAAGGATAGATAATGTTGAAAAACCCTATTGTAGTCAAAACCTGCTAAAAGATTGATTTGTTGAAAGCTCACTGCTACTTGTGTCTCATCTAAAAACTAACTTGCTCCATGAAACTGATACTTTATTGTAAAGAAAAGAGAAAAATTTATTGCAGAGAAAAGCAAAAACTTTATTGTGGCTAGATGATGCAAGTGACCTTTTATTGCAGATTGTGCATGAAAAGAAGGAAGGAATGAAAAGACGATGCCCCTCAAAACATGTGATGACAAGGTTGTACTTCCATCACTAGGTTTAGGATCTACCCCCAGTTATATATAGGACTTGATTTATTATGGGTGAAAAGGAATGGATGGAAAGGGGATTTATTATGGGTGGTGAACCAATCTTAGGTAGATAAATATCAAGCCATGATAGGGATGGACAAGTTTATTATGAAATGACAGGTTGTGAGTGTGTGCAAAGTGAAATGGAAAAATTGAATCTTGAAGGGGAGAGGAGCAAGAGTCTCTACACATGGTGTTGGTAATCTAGTTTTCACCATGGTACTTTCCTAGGACACCACCAAAGTGGTTTTCACTGTCAAATAAATTTATTTATCTTTACTTTTTTTATTTTTCAATTTTTTGTGTCACAAGGAGCTTGTTTGCAGGTTTTCACCAAAGTGGCAATTTTTTTTTACTTTTTTTGTATTTTTTATTAGGATACTCTGAAAAGCTATTTATAAAACCTACAAAGGTGCATGCTTTTTTTTTTAAGTAAAAGGCATAGGCCGCATTATATATATTAATATTAATTTTTTTACAAAATTCCATAATTATAGTACTGGCCATTACATACAAAATTGCATTAATATGCAATTAACATAAGATTTTCATCTTTCTCCTGATATACCACCTTATAATATTATGAGAAAATTAAAAAGAGTCATATTGCCTATTTACATACTAAAAACTGCTAACAACATCTATCCAAGCCTATTTAGATAGGATTATTACAAAGCATTAGAAAAGTAAAATCCTGAAAAGCCCAAGTTGATAGATCTATCCACAGGCTTGTCTTTTAGAGGATGAAGCCTCTCTAGGTTGGCCTCCCCTCTTCCATTTATTTGCAAAGAATTCCACATCTACACCCTCAACAACTGCTCGAATGCCATGTGAAAATGGGTGAGAAAGGAGAAAGGAGACTGTAAAGTATTTTTTTTTTTTAAAGCCTTAATTCTGACCACATCAAGCTTTTATCGATGACTCTACAATGCACTATAAAATTACCAAGGAAAAGCATCAAAAATTTCTTTGGACTTTGTGTGCTTAAGATCCCATCTAGAGAAAAGACACAAAATATACCCATGGTTAGATCCCAAATTATATTTCTTTACACATTTGAGCAACTTGCCATGTCGAAGAAAACCTGGCTGAACAACATCATCCACAATGATTTTTAGGTCATAAGACTGTAAACCATCCAAGAAATTTGACAGAGAGATTGATAACAGTTGCGAGGGAAACAAAAGTCTTAGAGCACGAGGAGATAGATTCCCTTCCCCAATTATAGTTTTGATTGCATAAACTCGGCCAGGACACAAAACTCTGAAAACTCTCCTAATTTCCCCATAATTCTTGAGATAGTGATCCATAATTACAAAACTTAGAAAAGAAGAAGGAAACACTATTGAGAACCCTGTGAACAACCCGAAAATATGTTTAGCCAAAGATAGAAGAAAGACTTTTACCTGAAAAGTTGGCCGAATGCATGCAACAATGGAAGAAAGGGCTACTCCTCAATCATACAATGCTTAGAAGAGCCCAATAACAAAAGCAAAATAAACCCACATATCAATGAGGGATCCAACTAGAAAATTTCCTCTAAGATATCAATGTTGAATGATTTAAATAATATATAAAGGAAACAGTGTACGAAGCCATAAAAGGCAATCATAAATAGATATGGAAAATCTAGCTCGTAGCAAACAATATTAGAAGTTGCCATTCAAAAAAATATATCTAAAAGTGGTATTTGCAAGAAGTGGAATATGAAGAGTACTTCAAATGTCAAATCCATTTAAAACTCACACCAAGAAATGAATGCTTTTGTGTCCTCGGGTTTTGCAAAATTTAGACATGTGTAGTGATATGAAAAATTAACTGCATGTGGCCAGTGAAGGAGGATGAAACCATGAGGTGGCACTCATGTGGAATTTGAAAATAGCCCGCGACATGTATTTGAAATAAAAGCCAACAAGCATTAATTTCTTCTAACATGCACTTTAATGATTGTGTGGAGTTTCACCGGGGATGGAAAATAATGTCAACATACAATTTGAAGATGAAGGCAATCATTGGCAAGTAACCTCATCTTACAATATTTCAAATGGCATTGTCAATCCTTTATGCAATTTTAAGGGAGTCAACATTTAATAAAGTTAAATTTCAAATTTAAAGTTTGCATAAAATTATCAACAGAAGGTCGACAATAATCCCTGCAAAATTGAGCACATTAGTAGCATAGGTGTGATGATCTCAGTGTAATTTATGCTTCATTTCATCCACTAAGACTTGTAAAATTTTGTTAGGCATAGTGATGTCAACTTTTATAAATGTAGCTTGAGGATCCACTTGACCAATTGCTATATTTTCCAATTCACCTACAACTCAGTTTTATTCCCTATAGATACGATTGATCTAATATGAGTCAAAATATGATAGCATTCCCCACACCTGCTTGATGTTGTAACTGATCTTCCAATTACAATTTGATTTTTCCCTACAAGCATTAATTATAAGCAGGGAGTCACCTTTAATTGCTAGGTTTTTTATGCTGAGTTTCCTAGCCATTTGCAATCCATATAGAAGTGCTTGCACTTCTGCTTGGCTGTTCATTCTATCAGGTAGTTTTATTGATTTATCTTGGATTAGGATTCCCTTATGGTCTCTTAATATAATAGCTTCTCCATAAGGACCTAGATTTCCTTTGGAAGATCCATCAAAATTCAACTGAATATATTTTCAATGGGGAGGTATCCATTTGACCTTAGCTCTATCAAGTTTTGAATTATGGCCATTGTGTTGACTGCCTTTGAATGGCAAGGCAAGATAAGGCCACACATTTAACTGACTTGCAGCCTAGCCTGTGAAAGTAGATGATACATTTTTTGACTTGGAGACATAAGCATTGGTGACTTCACATAAGGATTTTTCAAATCTTGGAAGAACAAATGAGATTGATAAAGTTTGTTTTCTGAAAATTCACTTGTTTCTCTCCCACCAAATACTCCAAACTAGTGTTGATGGAATAATTGTCCAAATACTTTCAAATAAAGAAGATTTGTACAAGGTTGGCCATGCCGAAAACATATCCCGCAATTTTGAGGGTTATAGAGATTGCCAATGAAGTTTACTTTTGTTATAATCCCAACATTGAGTAGCAAAAGGACAATGTAGGAAGAGATGATCTATATTCTCATTTGCTTAATTACAAAGGACACATGTAAAAAGATTATGTGAGATCCCTAGCTTAACCAATCGATCACTTGTGAGAATTCTATGCTTCAATGCTAACCAACGAAAACAACTAGCTTTAGGAAGAATACTTGGATACCAACAAAATGTTAAAGCTCTATGAGAAGTAGGTTGACCTTATTGGGAAATGGCATCTTATATCCAAGATTAACTATATATTGACCTAATTTTAATGGAGACCAAATAATATTACCATTCTAATTTATAAAAAACACTTGATGTTTCTCAATTGTTATATTAAGATCTTTCTGCAGATTGGAATAAAGAAATGGAGCTTCTAACTTTTTCCAGAAGAATTTGCCTATATCTGTATCAATTTTTTTGAAGTAATCTTTGACCTTGGTGCCAATGGATTGTGAAAAAAATGTTGAGCCTCCTGGAATTGTTCAACATATTGTAGGGGGGGGGGGGGTAAGCATTCCAAGAATTAGACCAAAATGAAGACGATTCCACATTATGAAGCCTCCAAGTGAGGTAAGGTAATCAAATTTCTACAACTAAGAAGGAAGTTCCAAATAATTGAACCAAGGGGTGGGTTTTGTGTAGTGAATATTCTTGAAGGAGAGTCATAATCAAGATATTTAGCTTGCAAAATTCTAGCCCAATTTATTGAGGATATGGCATACATATTCTATACTAATTTTCCTCCCAATGAAAGATTTCTTGTTGCTAAGTTATGAACTCTCTCCTGATTCTTTATTTGAGGAAATATTATTTAATGAGATCAAAGGGATCTTCTTTTTGCCATCAATGCTACCTTTCCAGAGAAAAGACCTGATTAACATTTCTATTACTATTATAACTACTCTAGGTGCTTTGAGGACAACCATATAGTAGTTGGGGATCATTGATAGAATCATTTTGACCACAAGTATTCTGCTTAATAGAGATAACCATCTACCTTTCCAAGAAGCAATTCTTTTATGAATATTTTGAATAACCTTATCCCAATATGAGACTCGAGATACTCCAAAAAAGAAAGGAATGCCTAAGTATTGAGAGGGTAACTTGAACTATTGGAATCCCAAAATATCTTGAACCAACTAGTTTATATTGGTATCTGAATTGAAGATAAAAATTTTTGACTTCTGAAAGTTTATCTTTTGGTTGGAAGCCAACATGTAAGTTTCCAAAACTTTCTTAATAGTTTTTGCTTCAGGATTAGTTGCCAGACCAAAAAGAATTGTATCATTTGCAAATAAAGAATGAGTCACATCAATCGAATTATAAGAAATATTTATCCCTTTTAGATCCCATCTGAATGAGCTTTATTGATGGATCTACTTAATACCTCTGCCAAAATGATAAATAACAAGGGTGATAAAGGGTCACCTTGTCTGATCCCTTGAGAAGATGAAAAGAGACCTGCTACTGATCCATTAATTAAGACTAAAAATCTTGCACCTGAGATACAAGCATAAATCCATCTTCTGAACTTCCTATCAAATCCTAACTTATAAAAGATATCCATAAGAAAGTCCTAATTGACTCTGTCATATGCCTTCATCAAACCCAAATTTATGATTAAGGCTGGAAACTTATGGGTAGATATAGAATAAAAGAACTCATGTGTAACAATAGCACCTTCAGCTATCTCCTTGCCTAGAACAAAACCTCCTCGTTCTGGTGATATTATAGAAGGAATCAGATGTTGCAACCTCATATAGATAGCCTTTGTAAATATTTTATAAATTGTGTTGCACAATGAAATAGGCCCGAAGTCTGAGAATGAGAGAAGAGAAACCACCATTAGAATGAGAGTAATATGTGTTGTATTGAATTGGGCAAGCATTTTTCTAGACCGACGAGACTCTTCTAGGGCTTTGAGCAAGTAAAAACAAATGAACTCCCAACATTTTTTGAAAAAGAGAGCAGTGAAACCATCAGGACTTGGGGCTTTACCTAGAGCCATAAAGAAGACAACCTTATGTAACTCATCCATTGAAAAAGGTTTAGTTAAAGAATAATTATCTTGCGATGAAATAATAGAGGGGATAGACTCAAGCAAATGAAGTCGAGCACTAGAAATTTCATCAGTTTGAGATGTAGTGGCTAAAAGAAGCCTTGAGAAAAAAATGACTACTTCTTGTTTAATATCTTATTCTCCCATAAGCCCATGACCAGTGATACCATATGCTATAAAAAAAATGGTTCTTTTTGCTTTCTTAATTTGTGCAGATCGATGAAAGAATTTAGTATTTGTTAGGTCCCGAAGACAACTGAGAGGGGGGGGGGGTGAATCAGTTGTCTAAAATATTAAACCACAAAACAACTTAATCAAATTACTGCATAATACCAGTGAAATAGTCTGCTATGTTGGTGGACAAATTTAACAGATAAATGAAATACCGGTAAAGATTAATGCATGAAACTAAAAGACAAAATCATCCACAACACATAACACAAATGTTTGTACGTGGAAACCCTGCAAGGGGAAAAACCATGGTGGGAAACCTTACCCATAATCAGATGATACTACTATAGATAGTAAGTGTACATAAATGGGGTCTGCACATCCAGAAAGGCCAAGCGCCTAGAGCTCACCGCTCAAACACAAATGGGAGTCACATTGACTACAGTTGGATGGTTAAATCCAATAAAATTGTATTGCTCAAAATAACATCTTCATATGCTAGATTCCGTACCGGTGTAGTTCTGATATGCTTTCACAAAAACCTAGCTTCACCTTCAAATGATGTCTTCATGTATAGCTCTGCTTAAACTTGCATATACCTTCACACTTAACCTTTTTGCATTCCTCCATCGATCTTACAATTAAGACCTTACATTTATACCATAACCTAAGACCAATTTTAGTAGGTCGGCTCTACAAGATATTACAATAAAATCATTTTACAAATAATACAATATCCGATGCAATAACCGATTGAACATGTTGTCTTGATGCATTTACAATAATAATTAATCAACTTCATAATATGTCGTGCTGATCTGGAAAAGATAAACCTGCCGGTGTAACCCTGGACCTATTTGCCGATAACAGGCAAATATGCAATTATGAATATGCCAATAAGCAATTCTCCAAAATAAGATGTCCAAACAATGTCTTCAACATTTCCAAGTGTTTTCTGTGCTATTCCAAATTATGGTGATAATTATATCCTGTCGGTGTATCATATATCGACGACTGTGCAAAAGTCACTTGCTTGCCGATGAATGTTGCTGGATCTCCAAAGTGCTAGAGTTTTAGTAGGTGTTGACATCAATGACAAAACCATACCAAAATACCAACAATATCCTCCTTTGGCATTGATGGCAACACAAGATGGAAAAACTATCAAAGTGCCAAAACATAAATGCCAAGTATAAAAACCAATCTTCCCAAAGTAACAATCTCTCCCCTTGAGAGTAACATGTTCTTTCATTATGTTTTCACTTTACCAATCTCTCCTCAAAAGATAATGTGTTTTTCCATAGATATCTCTCCCCCTTTGACATCAAATGCCAAAGTTACAAAAATCAAGTTCATATACAAAATACAATTCAATTCAATATACCAACTACTCCCCCTAAGAAGTAGCTTCCTCATCAAAGACTGGAGTAAAAGATTTGTCTTTCAATTCTGCCGGTTGATGATAATCATCAACGGTCTAAGTCTCTACCGATGGTGGTATGACTCCAAGCTGATCTTTGAGATATTCAAAAGTCTCCTTAGGCAAAGGTTTTGTGAAAATATTTGCAAGCTGTTCTTTAGTATTCACATAAACCAGTTTTATCTCCTTTTCTTCAACTTTTTCCCTTAGAAAATTCAGTTTGATAGAAACATGTTTTGTTTTAGAATGTAATACCGAATTCTTAGATATATCAATTGCTGCAGTGTTATCACAATATATAGTAATAGGTTCTTTGCATTTTACGTTTATGTCTTTCAACATTTGCTTAAGCCATAGTACCTGTGTACAGTTAGTTGCTGCTGCAACATATTTTGATTCTGTTGTTGATAAAGATGTACAACTCTATTTCTTACTCAACCAAGAAACTAATCTCTTTCCAAGAAAGAATGCTCCTCCAGTGGTTCTTTTTCTATCATCCACATCTCCTGCCCAATTTGCATATGTGTATGCACATAGATCAAAATTTTCATCTCTAGGATACCATAATCCAAGATTTGCTGTGCCTTGTAAGTATCGGAAAATCCTTTTTACTGCTGATTCATGATTTTCCCTAGGATTACTTTGAAATATAGAAACAATACATACTGCATTCATAATATCAGGCTTGGTTTGTGTCAAATACAGTAAACCTCATATCATAGATTTGTATCTAGTTGGATTAACAGGTGTAGATTCATCCCTTTGAGATAATTTGTCATGTGTAGTCATAGAGGTGCTTACCAGTTTAGAGTTCTCCATCCCAAATTTCTTTAGTAATTTTTTCAAGTACTTGGATTGACTCAAAAATATACCTTTATCAGTCTATGAAATTTGCAATCCTAAAAAGAATTTTATTTCTCCAATCATAGACATTTCAAATTCTTGCTGCATTTTAATAGAAAATTCCTTACATAATCCATCTTCTCCTCCAAAGATTATATCATCAACGAATACTTCTATAATCAAGATGTTATCATTAGTTATTTTGTAATATAAATTGCCATCTGCATTTCCTTTAGTAAAACCAATTTTTAAAATATACTTATCCAACCTTGCATACCAAGCTCTTGGGGCTTGTTTCAATCCATAGAAAGCTTTTCTTAACCTGCAAACCATATCATTGTCATCTATCAAAGAAAATCCATCAAGTTTTTCAATATATACTTCCTCTTCAAGATCATCATTCAAAAATGCACATTTAATATCCATTTGATAAACTTTGTAGTCCTTGTGAGCTGCAAAAGCCAAGAATAATCTGACTGCCTCAATTCTAGCTACTGGTGCAAAGGTTTCATTGTAATCAACTCCTTCTTTCTGAGAATATCCCCTACACACTAGTCTTGCTTTATTTATGACAACCTTACCATCTTCATTAAGTTTGTTTCTAAATACCCATTTGGTTCCAATTACATTTTTATGTTTAGGCCGGGGAACTAGTGTCCAAGTATTATTTTTCTCAATTTGTCCTAATTCTTCTTCCATAGCTTTAATCCAAAATTTATCTTCACATGCCTCATTGATAGATGATGGTTCAATTTGAGAAATAAGACATACCTCTTCATTTTCCAATCTTCCTCTTGTCATAACTCCTTTGTATTTGTTTCCAATTATCTGATCTTCAGAATGATTCAGTCTTACATACCGGGGTGTCTTTGTTTGCTGTAGTTCTTGAGTCATAGTGGAATTTTTAGATGATACTGGTGTAATTGGATCTTCACTTTGTACCAGTGGATTTGGTGTAGTTTCATTTGCTATAATTTTTGTTGCCGGTTCAGAATCCATATACCTTGAAGTTCCTCTGAATTGTTCATCAATCTTTACATTTGTACTCTCAACAATTTTCTGCAATCTCTTGTTAAAACATCTATATGCTATACTCTTAGATGAATAACCAAGAAATATTCCTTCATCACTTCTAGGATAAAATTTTCCAATATACTCATCTCTTCTAATGTAGCATTTACTTCCAAATATTCTAAAATATTTAAGAGTAGGAGTAATACCAAATCCTAGTTCATGAGGGGTCTTACCGGTTTCACCTTTGATGTGAACTTTGTTGAATGTATAGACCGTTGTACTCATTGCTTCTCTCCAATATACATGTGGTAGATTTGATTATGATAACATACTTCTAGCTGCATCCAGGATAGTTCTATTTTTCCTTTCAATAACTCCATTCTATGGTGGTGTCCGAGGTGCTGATAGCTATCTTCTAATTCCATTCACTTCACAGAATGCATCAAACTCCTTAGATGTAAATTCTCCTCCTTGATCTGATCTTAAACATTTGATTTTCTTACCGGTTTCATTTTCAACCATTGCTTTGAACAATTTAAACTTTCTAAGTGCTTCTGATTTTTCTTTGAGAAAAGTAACCCAACACATTCTAGAATAATCATCAATGATTAGCATGAAATATCTATCACCTTGTAAGCTTTTAGTTCTAGCCGGACCACAAAAATCAGTATGAATTAAATCAAAAGCATTATTAGATTTCTCTGGAATACTTTTGAAACTAGCTCTAACCTATTTTCCAAATTGACATTCCTTACATACTGTGTTGTGAGGTTTGACAATTTTAGGTAAATCTCTAACTGCCTTAGTAGTACTGATTTTTATCATGCAATCAAAGTTTACATGACAGAGTCTCTTATGCCATAGCCAACTTTCATCAATGTGTGCAATCAATCATGTCTTTTCACTATTATTCAAATGAAAGATATTACCTCTAGTTTGATTATCGGTTGCAATTTCTAAACCAGTTCTATTCATGATTTTACATTTTTTATTTTTGAATTGTAACTAAAATCCTTTTTCAACTAATTGACCAACACTCAAAAGATTATGCTTTAAACCTTCAACATAGTAGACATTGTCAGTGTTATGCTTACCATCAAAAGATATTGAACCCTTACCTTTGATCTGACAAGCTTTGTCATCTCCAAATCTTACTAGGCCTCCATTATATTCTTGAAATTTCAAGAATTTACCTTTATCTCCTGTCATATGATGTGAGCATCCAGAATCAATGATCCTTTCATCCTTTACTTCAACTTTAGCTACCAAGGCCTGTTCTATCGGTTGCGCTGTAGGTGTTGATTGATCTTTTGTTATAGCAACAAAAACCCATCCATTGTCTGCAGGATCTTCATTAGAATCATCAGTCACTCCTTCATCAGCTACATAACAAGATTTGTCCCTATTTATTTTAAATCTGTATCTTTGATATTCAAGATTAGGCTTGTATGTCCTTCTAGCTTCTTCTCTTAGTCTAGCATGTCTATCAGGGCATCTTGAAGCCATATGACCAATCTTATTATAGTTAAAACATTTAAAGGGTGCTTTACCTTCATACTTACTTCCAATTGGACCTTTAGGCATTTTTCTTGCAAATAGTGCTTCAAGCTCTTCAAGTTCTTCATTTTCTTTCCTGCTTTCCTCAAGTTCTCTTGCATAAAAGGCTTTCCAATTAGATTTGTCAAATGATGATGTTGATGCTTTAAAGGCTAAATCTGTCTTTATAGTAGCAATAGGACCAAATTCCTCAATTTCAAAGGCTAAAATTTTTCCAATCAATGTATCCCTAGTTACTGATGTATTAGGCATTGTTCTTAGCTCATTTATAGCAGTAACCTTCATTTTATATGCTGGTTGCAATCCTCTTAAAACTTTTGAAACAATTTCATCTTCACTTAAGGTTCCTCCACAAAATTTTATACCCAAAACAATCTCATTAACTCTTTCCATAAAAGCAGAAATTCTTTCATCTTCTTCCATTTTCAGATTTTCATACCTGACCTAGAAGCTTTCAAGTTTTGCAATTTTGACTATAGAATCTCCTTCATTCAGTGTTTCCAAATGATCCCAAATAGCTTTAGCAGTTGATCTATCAGATAATCCCATGATTTGCTAATCTATTAATGTGCTCAAAAGTGCTTCTCTTGCTTTGCAGTCATTTTCTCCATCTTTAGTCAAGTTAGGTGGATTAGGTTGAGTGGTAGTAGCAACAATATAACCATTCTTTGTAACTTCCCAGATGTCCTTACCAACACAATTCAGATGTGTCTCCATTCTGATTTTCCATATGCCATAGTTGGTTCCATCAAGTTTAGGACTATCCTTCCTGAAATAGTTAGTAGACATTAGATCTCCTCAAGTTGTTAAACTTCTGCAAAAGAGGACCTTGCTTTGATACCAATTGTTAGGTCTCCGCGACAACTGAGAGGGGGGGGGGGCGTGAATCAGTTGTCTAAAATATTAAACCACAAAACAACTTAATCAAATTACTGCATAATACTGATGAAACAATCTGCTATGCCGGTGGACAAATTTAACAGATAAATGCAATAACGGTAAAGATTAATGCATGAAACTAAAAGACAAAATCATCCACAACACATAACACAAATGTTTGTACATGGAAACCCTGTAAAGGGAAAAACCACTATGGGAAACTTTACCCACAATCAGATGATACTACTGGAGATAGTAAGTGTACATAAATGGGGTCTGCACATGCAGAAAGGCCAAGTGCCTAGAGCTCACTGCTCAAACACAAATGGGAGTCACACTGACTACAGTTGGATGGTTAAATCCAATAAAATTGTACTACTCAAAATAGAATCTTCATATGTTGGATTCAGTACCAGTGTAAATCTGATATGCTTTCACAAAAACCTAGCTTCACCTTCAAATGATGTCTTCGTGTATAGCTCTGCTTCAACTCGCATATACCTTCACATTTATCCTTTTCGCATTCCTCCATCGATCTTACAATTAAGACCTTACATTTATACCATAACTTAAGACCAATTTTAGTAGGTCAGCTCTACAAGATATTACAATAAAATCATTTTACAAATAATACAATATCTGATACAATAACCGATTGAACATGTCGGCTTGATGCATTTACAACAATAATTAATCAACTTCATAATATGTTGTGCTGATTTGAAAAAGATAAACCTGTCGGTGTAACCCTAGACCTATTTACCAGTAATAGGCAAATATGCAGTTATGAATATGCCAATAAGAAATTCTCCAAAATAAGATGTCCAAACAATGTCTTTGACATTTCCAAGTGTTTTCTATGCTATTCCAAATTCCGGTGATCATTATATCCTGCCAATGTATCATATACCGGTGACTGTGCAAAAGTCACTTGCTTGCTGGTGAATGTTGTTGGATCTCCAAAGTGCTAGAGTTTTAGTAGATGTTGACATCAATGACAAAACCATACCAAAATACCAATAGTATTCGGATCTCCTTCCTTCAACCAAAGATCCCGAGACTTCTGTCTCCAATAGATCTCTTGTCTAGCTAATAGTTCTTCTCACTCATCTTGAAGAGACATATGTTGAGTATATGAAGATGAATCCATACCATTTTGTATAATATACTCATCAATATCATGAAATTGTTTGGATATATATTCCTTCTTGTTATGCCTTGCATATCTACCCCCATCATTTTCTTTGGCATGAAAATGCAGGTCCCTCTTTTTTTATCTTTTGTTTTCTTTCTTTTTTCCTTCTCTTGTATTTTTGCTTTGGACACTTGGAAACCCCAAAACTCTGAAGTTCTAAGGTGCCCTTTTGTTTGTTTTTGTCTCTACTTCAGAACCCTGGAACCCCAAAATTATGAAGCATGCTTTGTGCCTTGGTTTTTTTGTTGAGACTTCAGAATTTTGGAACTCCGAGATCCCAATGTCTCCTTCTCATCATTGGGTTCAAGACCTTGCAACTCCGAAACCCTGAAGTCCCAAAGTTTTGTTGCATTGTCTTGTTGAAGACCCCGGAACCTCATAACCCCAAAGTTCTGAAGTCTTCTTTTCTTCGTTTGTGTGGAAGGCTTAGAATTTTGGAATCTTGAGTTCTTTGTGTTTTGTTGTGTTTTGTTCGAGTTTTAGAATTTCAAAATCTTGAACTCATTTTGTGTGTCATCTTAGAACTTTGAAACCTTAGAGTCTTGAGGTGTCATTTTGCATTTGTGTCAAGGCCTCGGAACCCCGAAACCTCAGATTTTTGAGCTTCCCTTTGTTTTATCTTGGGATTCCAAAATTCCAAGGTCATGTTTAGTGAGGTTGTACATGTTGATCCTTACAAATGGAAAGACAACTAGGTAATAAAACACAATTTAGAGATTGAATATTTTGGAATAGTTAGCTTTCTTGTAGTAAAGGTTCATTTACTTATCGACCGGGGACGTAAACTTAAAATGGGCTAGCATTGTATGTGCACCAAGTTCATATCGCAACCATTCTATATTACTGCAGGAAAGAAAATTATTTAAAGTAAACATGTAAAATCTCAATGAACTAATACTTAATCCAAATTCACAACTAGAAATTACTTAAACAACTATTGCTAAATGATAATGTTCTGGGAAGCAACAAGATTTACTCTGCCACTGTGGCTATAGGAACAGACACAAGAACTATTTCTAGTGGTTGCAAGAACAAACGATTGCCAAAACAACTAATACTAAAGAATGAAAACTAACTGAAACATACAAAGGATTACTCACCAAGTGGGTTCCCTTGAGTGAGTATCTCCATAAATTTTAGATTATAATTGTTAAGCATTTAAAATCACATTGATCTCTTTATTTAATCTTGATTGTGAAAAATACATAAAATACCAGAAGACTATGTATTACAAATATTATGGTTGTTCTCTACTATACCTGAGAGGAGAGAGATCCCTTTATTTATAAGGAAACTTATAACAGATTCCTAACTAATCAACCACATCCCTATGGGATAGGTGAACATGATTTATTAAACAAAAAGAAGAAGAAGAAGTCAGCACAGGAAAACAAAACAACATTTGTCCTGCAGTTGAGAAAATATAGCATGACTTGCTTCCTGGATCTAAGCTCCACTAAGAAAAGTTATAAATGTTTCATAAATCATTCTACTGAAGAACCTATCAAGTGGATTCAATCATTACTGCTTCTCTCTGACTGGATCTGCATTGTGGCTATATACTTGGTGCTTCTTTAAACCACCACTTAGTCTTTACTTCTCCTTTGCCAACCCTGCATCATGATATTAATGTGCGCAACAAACATGTGTATATACTAAAGCTAACATGATATAATGTAAATCATACTTAAGATTGATTTTAGATATTTGCATAGATAAATAATTTAAAAACCATTATATGACAACCATAAGTATAAGTCAAATCAGTTTCAAAAACACTTAAAAGGTATCAACTAGGAGAGTATCACGATCCAAATGTCATCTAATCACAAGACTTAGGTAGGAGTATTATAACAAAAATATATCAAAATAGAGCCATTATTTAGGCTCATCACTCTCCCTAACCTAACTTCTTGTTGATCCTCCAACAACAGGAAAATTCTAAATTCTGGCATTGATTCGGAAATTGCTTGGAGTAACCTGCACAAAACCTCCTGCAGACAAACTTGAGTAGAATCCCTTCATTTTCTCCAATCTCTTCCACTTGGTACGTTTCACTACTTCACTGTATGGTGGCTCATTATCCTTGCATCCCATCAGTGGCCATATGAGGATTGGAGGCTGAAAACTAAGAGACATCCAATGTTGTCCCTTTGTTCTTCCCAAGTGCATATACTTGGGTGCTCTTTTTAGGGCTGCATGGCAGTTTTGCATAGAGTGTGGCTCAGATTGCCTTAACTCATCTGGCAGGCTATTCCAGTGTCAGACTAAATTTCCTATTACTACTTGTCCTTCCCTTGGAGCCATTTGTTCATATTCTTTATACACCTCTTCCCTTAAGGGTAGGATATCCTTTGCATGATCTGGCTCATATACAATATTTTTCCAGTCAAAATAAAGTTTCCTAGGCTCCCTAGATTCAACCCTTAATGGCAGTGAAAGGTCAAGTTCTTCCTTTTTATGCACCTAAAACTGCTCTCCCTTTGCTATTTTGTTCTCCATCCATGACATAACAGCTCTCAATTGGATTATCTCTAATGTAGAGGAGAGGGTTCCAATCGACATCATGAGGAACAACATAGCTATGTACATAAAATTCATAGAGTAGATTCTTAATTATTGTAGGAGATGTCTCATAAGCATTGTAGAATTAATCTGGTATCTGCAATGAGGGACTTAAATCCCTGACAATTCTCATCATCTAGAAACTGATATGATGTTCTTTTAAATATAGAGAGTGTAGGTCCTGGAGACAACTAAGAGGGGGGGGGTGAATCAGTTGTCTAATAAATTCAAACCAAAATCTTATTAACCAACTTAATGCTTAATACCGGTAAGACAGTTAAGTATGTCGATAAATAGTGTTAACAAAAAATTGCTATACCGGTAAGAATTAATGCATGAAACTTAAACATAAAGTCATCCACAACACATGACACCAATATTTGTATGTGGAAACCCTGTAAGGGGAAAAACCACGGTGGGAAACCTTACCCACAATCAGATGATACTACTGTAGATAGTAAGTGTACAAAGAGGGGTCTGCACATGTAGAAAGGCCAACAGCCTAGAGCTCACTGCTCAATCACAAATGGGAGTCACACTGACTATAGTTGGATGGTTAAATTCGATGAGAATGTACTGCACAAAATAGCATCTTCATATGCTGGATTCAGTACTAGTGTAATGCTGATATGCTTTTACAAAAACCTAACTTCACCTTCGAATGATGTCTTCATGTATATCTCTACTTTATCTCGCATATACCTTCACACAATTCTTTTTCGCATTTCACACTTGATCTTACAAATAAGATCTTACATTTATACCATACCCTAAGACCAATTTTAGTAGGTCAGCTCTACAAGATATTACAATAAAAACATTTTACAAATAATACAATATCTGATGCAATAACCGATTGAACATGTCAGCTTAATGCATTTACAACAATAATAAATCATCTCCATAGCGTGCCATGCTGATCTGGAAAAGATAAACCTGCCGGTGTAACCCTAGATAACCTGGACATATTTGCCAGTAAAAGCAAATATGCAAATGAGAATATACCAATGATTATTACTTCAAAGTAAAGTGTCCACATGATGTCTTCGACATTACCAAGTGTCTTCCATGTCATTGCAGGTACCGATGAACATTATATCCTGCCGGTTAACCATATACCGGTAACTGTTTGCCAGTGAATGTTGCTGGATCTCCAGAGTGAGTGTATTTAGCTGTTGTTGACATCAATGACAAAACCATACCAAAATACCAACAATCTCCCCCTTTGGCATTGATGGCAACACAAGACGGAAAAACCATCAAAGTGCCAAAACAGAAATGCCAAGTACAAAAATCAACAATCTCCATTTCTCCCCCTGGGACTAATATGTGTTTATACCAAACTCTCATACCAATCTCTCCTAAAAAAGATAATGCATTTTCATACATCTCTCCCTAATGGTTTTCCATATATCTCTCCCCCTTTGACATCAAATGCCAAAGTCACAAAAAGTCAAGGTCATACAAAATACCAACCAATTCAATATACCAACTACTCCCCCTGAGAAGTAGCTTCCTCATCAAATACCGAAATAAAAGATTTGTCCATTTAATTCTGCCGATTGATGACAATCATCAATTGTCTAAGTCTCTACCGGTGGAGGTAAGACTCTGAGCTGATCTTTGAGATACTCAAAAGTTTCCTTAGGCAAAGGTTTTGTGAAAATATCTTCAAGCTGTTCTTTAGTATTCACATAAACCAGTTTTATCTCCTTTTCTTCAACTTTTTCCCTTAGAAAATTCAGTTTGATAGAAACATGTTTTGTTTTAGAATGTAATACTGGATTCTTAGATATATCAATTGCTGTAGTGTTATCACAATATATAGTAATAGGTTCCTTGCATTTTACCTTTATGTCTTTCAACATTTGCTTAAGCCAAAGTACCTGTGTACAGTTTGTTGCTGCTGCAACATATTGTAATTCTACTATTGATAAGGATGTACAACTCTGTTTCTTACTTAACCAAGAAACTAATCTCCTTCCAAGAAAGAATGCTCCTCCAGTGGTGCTTTTTCTATCATCCACATCTCCTGCCCAATTTGCATCTGTGTATGCATATAGATCAAAATTTTCATCTTTAGGATACCATAATCCAAGATTTGCTGTGCCTTGTAAGTACCGAAAAATCCTTTTTACTGCTGATTCATGATTTTCCCTAGGATTACTCTGAAATCTAGAAACTATACATACTGCATTCATAATATCAGGTCTGGTTTGTATCAAATACACCAAACCTCCTATCATAGATTTGTATTTAGTTGGATTAACAGATGTAGATTCATCCCTTTGAGATAATTTGTCATTTGTAGTCATAGGTGTGCTTATCAGTTTAGAGTTGTCCATCCCAAATTTCTTAAGTAGTTCTTTCAAGTACTTAGATTGACTCAAAAATATGCCTTTATCAGTCTGTAAAAACTACAATCCTAAAAAGAATTTTATTTCTCCAATCATAGACATTTCAAATTCATGCTACATTTCAAGAGAAAATTCTTTGCATAATCCATCTTCTCCTCCAAAGATTATATCATCAACAAATACTTCCATAATCAAGATGTCATCATTAGTTACTTTGTAATATAAATTGCTATCTGCATTTCCCTTAGTAAAACCAATCTTTAAAAGATACTTATCCAATCTTGCATACCAAGCTCTTGGAGCTTGTTTTAATCCATACAGAGCTTTTCTTAATCTGCAAACCATATCATTGTCATTTGTCAAAGAAAATCCATCAGGTTGTTTAATATAGACTTCCTCTTCAAGATCTCCATTCAAGAATGCACATTTAATATCCATTTGATAAACTTTGTAATCCTTGTGAGCTGCAAAGGCCAAGAATAATCTAACTACCTCAATTCTGGCTACCGGTACAAAGGTTTCATTATAATCAACTCCTTCTTTCTGAGAATATCCCTTACACACTAGTCTTGCTTTATTTATGACAACCTTACCGTCTTCATTGAGTTTGTTTCTAAATACCCATTTGGTTCCAATTACATTTTTATTTTCAGGCCGGGGAACTAATGTCCAAGTATTATTTTTCTCAGTTTGTCCTAGTTGTTCTTCCATAGCTTTAATCCAAAATTTATCTTCACATGCCTCATTGATAGATAATGGTTCAATTTGAGAAATAAGACATACCTCTTCATTTGCCAATCTTCCTCTAGTCATGACTCCTTTAAGTTTGCTTCCAATTATCTGATCTTCAGAATGATTCAGTCTTACATACCGGGGTGTCTTAGTTTGTTGTTGTTCTTCAATTACTATGGAATACTTTGATGATACCAGAGTAACTGGATCATCATTCTGTACTGGTGGATTTACTGTTGGTTCATTTGTCATAATTTCTGTTACCGGTTCAGAGTCTATATACCTTGAAGTTCCTCTGAATTGTTCATCAATCTTTACATTTGTACTTTCAACAATTTTCTGTAATCTTTTATTAAAACATCTATAAGCTTTACTCTTAGATGAATAACCAAGAAATATTCCTTCATCACTTCTAGGATCAAACTTGCCAATATACTCATCTCTTCTAATATAACATTTACTTCCAAAAATTCTGAAATACTTAAGAGTAGGAATATTACCAAACCATAGTTCATGAGGGGTCTTACCAGTTTCACCTTTGATGTGAACTTTGTTGAATGTATAGATAGCAGTGCTTACTGCCTCTCTCCAGTACACATGTGGTAGATTTGCTTCTGCTAACGTACTTCTTGCTACATCCAAAATAGTTATGTTTTTCCTTTCAACAACTCCATTCTGTTGTGATGTCCGAGGTGCTGATAACTGTCTTTTGATTCCATTTACTTCACAGAATGTAATAAAATCTCTAGATGTGAATTCTCCTCCTTGATCTGATCTTAAACATTTGATTTTCTTACCGGTTTCATTTTCAACCATTGCTTTGAATAGCTTGAAATTCCCAAGTGCTTTTGATTTTTCTCTAAGAAAAGTAACCCAACACATTCTAGAATGATCATCAATAATTAGCATGAAATATCTATCACCTTGTAAACTTTTAGTTCTAGCTGGACCACATAAATTAGTGTGAATTAAATCAAGAGCATTATTGGATTTTTCTGGAATACTTTTGAAACTAGCTCTAACCTGTTTTCCAAATTGACATTCCTTGCAAATTGTATTATGAGGTTTCAAAATTTTAGGTAGATCTCTAACTGCCTTAGCAGTACTGATTTTTACCATGCAATCAAAGTTTACATGACATAGTCTTTTATGCCATAGCCAACTTTCATCTATATGTGCAATTAAGCATGCCTTTTCACTATTATTCAAATGAAAGATATTACCTCTAGTCTGATTACCAGTTGCAATTTCCAAACTAGTTCTATTCATGATTTTGCATTTTCCATTTTTAAATTGTAACTGAAAACCTTTCTCAACTAATTGACCAACACCTAAAAGATTATGTTTTAATCCTTCAACATAGTAGACATTGTCAGTGTTATGTTTACCATCAAGAGATATTGAACCCTTACCTTTGATTGAACAGGCTTTGTCATCTTCGAATCTTACTAAACCTCCATTGTATTCTTGAAAGTTCAAGAATTTACCTTTGTCTCCAATCATGTGATGTGAGCATCCTGAGTCAATAATCGATTCATCCTTTGATTCAACTTTAGCTGCTAGGGCTTGTTCTACCAGTTGAGCAATAGATACTGGTTGGTCTTCTATTATAGCAACAAAGACCCATCCGTTGTCTATTGGATCCTCATCAAAATCATCAATCACACCTTCATCAGCAATGTAACCAGGTTTATCTTTGTTTTTCTTAAATCTGTATCTCTGATATTCAGGATTAGGTTTGTATGTCCTTCTAGCTTCTTCTCTTAGTCTAGCATGTCTATCAGGGCATCTTGAAGCCATATGACCAATCTTATTGCAATTGAAACATTTAAAGGGTGCTTTACCTTCATACTTACTTCCAATTGGACCTTTTGGCATTTTTCTTGCAAATAGTGCTTCAAGTTCTTCAAGCTCTTCATTCTCCTTCATGGTTTCTTCAAGTTCTCTTGCATAAAAGGCTCTCCAGTCCGATTTGTGAAAAGATTGAGTAGATGATGTTGATGCTTTGAAGGCCAAATCAGTTTTTATAGTAGTAACAGGACCAAATTCCTCAATTTCAAAAGCTGAAAGTTTTCCAATCAATGTATCCCTAGTTACTGATGTATTAGGAATTGTTCTCAACTCATTGATAGCAATAACCTTCATTTTATATGCTGGTGGCAAACCTCTTAAGATTTTTGAAACAATCTCATCTTCACTCAAGGTTCCTCCACAACATTTGATACCCAAAACAATTTCATTTACTCTTTCCATAAAAGTAGAAATCCTTTCATCTTCTTCCATTTTCAGATGTTCATACCTGACTTGGAAGCTTTCAAGTTTTGCAATTTTGACTGTGGAATCCCCTTCATTTAGTGTTTCCAAATGATCCGAAATAGCTTTTGCAGTGGATCTATCTGATAATCCCATGATTTATTGATCTGATAATGCGCTCAAAAGTGCTTCTCTTGCTTTTCAATCATTTTCTTCATCTTTAGCTAAAGTAATGGGAGTAGTCTAACCAGCTACAGTAGCAGTATAACCATTCTTAGTAACTTCCCAGATGTCTTTACCAATGCAATTCAGATGTGTCTTCATTCTGATTTTCCATATCCCATAGTTGGTTCCATCAAGTTTAGGACTATCCTTTCTGAAATAATTAGTAGACATTGGATCTCCTCAAGTTGTTAAACTTCTGCAAAAAGAGGACTAGGCTCTGATACCAATTGTAGGTCTTGGAGACAACTGAGAGGGGGGGTGAATCAGTTGTCTAATAAATTCAAACCAAAATCTTATTAACCAACTTAATGCTTAATACCAGTAAGATAGTTAAGTATGCCGGTAAACAGTGTTAACAAAAAATTGCTATACCGATAAGAATTAATGCATGAAACTTAAACATAAAGTCATCCACAAAACATGACACCAATATTTGTACGTGGAAACCCTGTAAGGGGAAAAACCACAATGGGAAACCTTACCCACAATCAGATGATACTACTACAGATAGTAAGTGTACAAAGAGGGGTCTGCACATGCAGAAAGGCCAATAGCCTAGAGCTCACTGCTCAATCACAAATGGGAGTCACACTGACTACAGTTGGATGGTTAAATCCGATGAGAATTTACTGCACAAAATAGCATCTTCATATGCTAGATTCAGTATCGGTGTAATGCTGATATGCTTCTACAAAAACCTAACTTCACCTTCGAATGATGTCTTCGTGTATATCTCTACTTGATCTTGCATATACCTTCACACAATTCTTTTTTGCATTTCACACTTGATCTTACAAATAAGATCTTACATTTATACCATACCCTAAGACCAATTTTAGTAGGTTGGCTCTACAAGATATTACAATAAAAACATTTTACAAATAATAATTTTCTTTTGCCAGTCAATTATCATCTGCATTTTTACCTTTTCCAATTCTCAATCCTCATAAAGAGAAAGTTCCACCACATAACTGGTAAGGGAAGTAGGTGGTCTATGAATACGTGACCTAGGTTTCTTCTTTTCAACTTTGCTCCCTTCTTCAATAACCTATTCTACAGTGGATGCTAAGATTTCCAGCCTTTCAAAACCTACTTCTTTCTGCGGCTGTTCAATGTTCTGGAGTTCTTCCTCTTCATGCAATTGCAGTTCTTCCTCCATATTTTGCAGTTCTTCCTCTTCCTCATTTTCTTGTTCCCTTTGGGGTTCGTTAGGTGGAGAAGGAGGAACATCATTGTGAGGTGGAATGTGTAGCTCTTGTTTTGGAGAATCAATTTGGATGGTAACATTTGGCTCTGTTCATTGGTCTTGATTTTTAAGCTTTTTCCAGAGCCTACCACTGCTTCTCCAAGATTTCTCTTTAGCGGCTGCAGGACTACTTCTCGTAGCCAACTCTTCAACCACTTCAATGGTTACAGGAGAAACTATTTTTGCAACTTTCCTTTTCTTGGCCACAAGAGAGGGTAAATTCTCACTTTCACCTCTCTCTTCCTTCTTTTCTATGTTAACCTATTTTTCTTTGCCTTTTTCCTTTTGTATGGCATCCTTAGTTTTTATTAGACTTTGAGAAGGAACTCATGCTGTAGATTTTTCTTGTAAGGGTTCCTCTACTACAGGAACATTTTGTTTTGATGATATCCTGGAGGATGAGGGTTCAATAGGGGAACCAGGTTTTTCTAAATTTTCTAATTTTTTTTGTTCTTGAGATGGATGTGGTTCCTCTGAACCCACATTTTCTACCCTAAACCTCCTAATTTCAACAAATTCATTCCAAGACATTGGATAGACATCTCTCAAAGATCTTTCAACTAATAGCTTAATTAGGCAATGATGAGAAACAGAGTGAGACCTACCTCTCTGGGTTTCTATTGTGCTTATGGAAAGAAGGTTGTACAATAGGCTTGGAACATTCATCCTTCTTCCGTGGTGTAGATGAATCAGAAGCTTGAAGTGATGGGAATGCAGACACGAGAACCTTCCTTCACAGGTTAAATACTTTAAAACATACAATGCTACTGCTTTCCATTCAGGAGGAAGAGATTCTGACCTAGCTCCTTGTCTATCTACTACTAAGGGGGGGTCTCCCGGATGTGTAAATTATGCTCTTGCACTACGTCCATCCTTGGATTCCAAGTACCTTTCTCCATCTATTGGTAACCCAGTTACCTCTGCAATCTGTTCCTTTGTAACCACAACTCTTAGACCTTTTACCTGGGCTTCTCCATCTGAAAGTGTGCAGGTAAATTCCCTTGCAATTTCCTCATTAAACTTCGTCATCTTTAAAAAATAATCTAGCAACCCACTGTTGTAGAATATTGGCTCACAATCTTGGTCTTGAAGAAGGACTTCATGGATTGTTGGCTCATGAAGAGTCATCATGTATGGAAAATGAGGTGGAAATGGATGGAGTGAATGGAAAGAAATGAGTGAATACGGAATGAAATATTTATTATGCATAAATATACTTCCTCTAGATGTGGAAGTATTTATTATGATCATGCAGCAAAGATTTAAGATGGAGTGGTAATGACAAATCCATCACCAGTTGCTGTAGGAATCTTGGCATGCTTGGCAGTGGAGAACTGCTGCAGAAATTCATCCTTGCTAAGAGGTTTGTGGTACAAGCGCAACCGATGACCATTGACTACCAATATAAATTTGACAGGATCAATTATTGATAATCTGACAGCACCATTAGAGAATTTTTCAACTATCTCATAAGGTCCTAACCACCGCGTCTGTAATTTTCCCAAATTATCTTTATACCTTAAATCATAGAGAAGGGCCCAATCATCTGGCTTGAATGATTCATCTTTGATATAGTGATCATGCCACTTCATGTGCTGATTTTGAACTAATTTAGTGTGCTGCAAGGCAAACTTTCTTATCTCATCTAAGGCATTAAGCTGCAAGATCCTTTCCTCTTGTGTTGCAGAAAGAGTCATATCTAAGGCAATGGCCGTTCTCAAGGTTTAATGCTCAAATTCTACAGGCATCATTTATTTTGTCCCATATACCATTTCAAATGGTGTAAACCCTGTTATGGTTTTCCAGATGGTTCTATAAGCCCATATTGCTTTAAATAATCTGCTAGACCAATCCTTGCGGTTAAGAGCTATTGTTTTGGTCAATATTGATTCAAGCTCCTTGTTAGTGATCTCTTCTTGTCCATTAGCCTGAGGATGATAAGGAGTGGATTTCCTATGCCTTACATTGTATTCATTAACCAAGTTTGTAACCAAAGTGGAAGTAAATTGTGCCCCTTGATCTATTACTATTTCTCTAGGAACTCCATACCGAGTGAAGATTTCTTCATATAAAAATTATGCTACCTTATTATCCCTATCATGATTGAATGCTTTGACCTCTACCCATTTGGTGACATAGTTAGTACAAACAAGCATGTATGACCGACCATTTGATGATGGATCAATTGGCCCAACAAATTCTAAGCCCCATTTGTCAAATGGTGTAACAACCACCTAGGGGTGTAAAGAAATTTCATTAGACAAAGTTGGTCTTCCCATTCTTTGACATCTGTCACATTTCTTAGTGTATTTGACTGCATCCTTGTGCAAGGTTGGCGAATAATATGCTATAGTCAATATCTTGAGAGTTGTTCTTTTGGCAGCAAAGTGACCTCCATAAGGCTCATCATGACAGGTGTGAAGTATATCATATGTCTCATCTTCTCTAACACAGTGCCTCATAACTTGATCTGGTCCTATATAAAATAAGCAATCTCCTATCCATGAGAAGTTGAAACTCTTTTCTAACAACAATCTTTCTTCTTTTGGTGAGAAATGAGGAGGTATCTTGTTAGCTGCTAGGTAGTTAGCTATGTCAACATACCATGGACTGTTCAAATTAATGGAAAACAAATGCTCATTTGGAAAAGAATCATCAATGGCTTCGGGATTGTCTGGTGTTTGAATTCTAGATAGAAAATTAGCAACTACATTTTCTTTACCTGGTTTATCTATGATAGTAATGTCAAATTCTTGCATTAACAACAACCATCTTTCCAATCTACCTATAATGTTGCTTTTATTCATGAGGTTTCTAATGGCTGCATGATCAGTATGCACAAAGATTTGATAACCTATTATATAGTGCCTGATCTTATTGAGGGCATAGATGACAACTAACATTTCCTTTTCAGTGACAGTATAATTCAGTTCTCGTCCTTGCAAATTTTTACTTATATAATAAATTGCATTTTCCAAAACTCCTTGCTTCTAGCCCAAAACTGCTCCTATTGCCAAATCAGATGCATCTATATGAATGTGAAAAGGAAGGGACCAATTAGGTCCTTTAAGAACAAGGGCCTGAGTCAAGGCTCCTTTTAGTTTATAAAATGCCTTTTCACATGTAGCTATCCATTCAAACTCAACATCTTTTGTTAATAGAGAATACAATGGTCCTGCAATTTTACTAAAGTCCTTAATAAATCCCCTATAGTACCCTGCATGACCTAAAACACTTCTTATATCCTTTTGTTTTGTAGGGGCAGGAAGAGCAAGTATTACTTCAATTTTAGCTAGATCTACTTGAATACCTGATTGAGAAATATGATGCCCCAACACTATTCCTTCTTGCATCATCATAAAACATTTTCCACTATTTAGGGATAAATTGTGATTGTCAAACCATTGCAGCACTTTGGTCAGATTTTGTAATGCCTCCTTAAAGGTAGTCCCATAAGTAGTACAATCATCCATGTAAATTTCCATACAATCATGGGATATATCTAAAAATATACTGAGGACAACCCTTTGAAAGGTTGTAAGAGCATTACATAAACCAAAAGGGAGAACTAAATAGGCATATGTGCCCTAGGGGCAGGTAAAGGTGGTCTTTTCCTGATCTTCCAGAGCTATTCTGATTTGATTATAACCACTAAACCCATCCAAAAATGAAAAGTATTGCTTACCTGCTAGAGAATCTAGCACTTGATCTATGAATGGAAGTGGGAAGTGATCCTTTTTGGTAGCAGTGTTGATTTCCTTATAGTCCACACAAACTCTCCATTTTCCTCCTTTCTTTGGAACTATAACTAGGGGGAAACTCATTAACTGTCTGAAATAGGGTAAATGAATCCTGCATTAAGCAACTTTTGTAGTTCCTCTTTAACTATTTCTCTTAAGGCAAGATTAATCCTTTGCTAAGGCTGTCTAATTGGTTTACAATCTTCTCTGATATAAATCCTATGGGTACACAATGTAGGATTTAATCCCTTCATGTCATGATAATCTCATGCGAAGGCTTGTTGTTGGGCTTTGAGTAATTCTATTAATGACAATCTTTGATCTGTTGCTAATTGACTATTGACATTCATATTTCTTCTTGCAGCAACCTCTCTTTGAGTGATTGACTCAACATTAGATATTTCAGATAGACAAGAGGTTTGAATCTCTTGTGGCAGTAATGTATGAAATGTGTTTGTGGTTGTAGGAGAATCTAAAGAGCTTGTAGATGGAAGAAGTGTATACAAAGGAATTGCTAGTATACCTGTGGACTGTTGAGCTACTCCATAATGATTTCTTATGATGTTAGAGAGTACTATATCATCCTCTTGAAGTGTTATGAATAGTTCCCTTGTTAACATCATCAGCTCTTGAACACAATTAATTTTCTCTGCTTCTTCTATATCTGGCCATAGTACTTGTTCGTGATCAAGTTGTGGTTGTGCTGGAGAATAGAGTGCAAGAGTTTTAGTAGTAACACTATCTGAAATTGTCATATCCTTTGATCTGCAACCTATGTATGCATCAACTATAGCAAGACAAGGTCTTCCCAAAATGATTGGATATCCTCCCAATGTTGCCTTTGGAGAAAGCATTATAAAGTCAACCGGGTATTCTCAAGAATCTAATGTGACAACAATATCTTCAACCATCCCTTCAGGTTGAACAATAGAGCTATCAACAAGCTATAGGACCGTTGGAGTTGATCTAAGACTATTAATGTTGAGTTGCTGCATGACATCCTTAGTCATCACATTAATGGCTGCTCCTAAGTCTATCAAGGCATTTAAATTTTGAGTTTCGTTAATAACTACCTTTACAATAGGGCTACCAGGGTCAGAATATTTAGGGACAACAATTTTTCCTAGCATAATATCAACCAATTGTCCTACTACATGCATTGTTTTTGGGTCCTTTTTCTTTCTCCCAGGTTTCTTCAAACGTGCTTCCTTAATAGCTTTTCCATATATGGGAATGTCCTTAATAGCTTGAAACAGTGGAATCTTGACACATATATGTTTTAGCTGATCAATAAGATCAAAAGCTATATCATCTTGCTACATAGACACTTCTACCTGCAATCTTGGAGGAAACAAGGGAGTTCTTTCATTTGTGTCTGAAGTTTCAGACTGATGAACTTGCTCAAGGTTTCCAAGTTGATCAGGTGTAGTGTCCTGAGCAATCTCCTCAGATGGTAATTTTGTGATCACTGGAGGAGATGGAGTAAGCAATGTTGTCCCCGACTGTAAGTGTATATCACTTATATTTAGAGAATATGCAGGATAGTTATTAGGATTGGTCGAAAAAACTTGTTGTTGCTATTGGGGTTTGTTATTTGGATTTGGCACAAGTTGAGTTGGAAGTTGGGTTTGCTTGGATGGAGTGGCATTAGGAGCTGGTGGCATTAAAGATGGTTGTTGGGACCGTTGTTGTGGCTATAGGAAACCTGATGATTGGTTTGCCCATTGCTGTCTTCCCCTCCATTGCGATGACTATTTCTAGTTACCTTGAGGAGGTGACCAATTCCCTTGTGGTTGCTGCCATTGAGATGAAGGACTTTGATAATTAGGCCAAGGGTTTTGAGATTTATTCCAAGACTGAGGAGTATAATTTCCAAAATTTTGGGAGTATGGAGGTTTCCATTGATTGTTTTGTGCATTGAAGTTCATATAAGGATTAGAAAATGACAATGGATCTTGTGGCATACCTTGTCTTGGAGGCCAAGGCCTTCGTTGTGCAACATAAAAGAGTTGTTCATCATTTCCATAGACAAGGTTGAAATCTGGGGAACTCTGTTGGCTATCAATTTTAGCTACCAGTTTACATTTATAGTCCTTCTTCTTTTATTGACAATGAGGACAAAATTTAGCAAGCATAGCTTCTGCCTCCTCATGTTTCTTCCTTGCTTGAAGTGTATCCAACTAAGTAGCCATATTATTGATAATATCCTCCTTAAAGTCCTTTAACATAAGAGTTATCTCCATTCTTGAAACCGTTGAAGATGACTTTGCAATTGAGGAACGAGGCCTATAGTGTCTTCCCTTCTTGGTTGCATCTCTAGAGTATTTTTGACAGATTTGTCTGATATCATCCCACTGAAATTGAGTTATATCTCCTCCTCCCATGAGGTCTAAAGAGTCAACACAATCTTCCTTGATTCCCCTTAGAAAGATCAACTTCATGGATTCTTCACTCATAGTGCTATGCTTGGATTTTCTGACACTAAATAGAAACCTCTCCAAATAATCTTCTAGGCTCTCATCTTCTTTTTGTTTCATCGTGAAGATATCATCACCATGTCAGTCCATTCCCCTGCAATAGTATTTATACTTATCCAATAATTTGGTCTTCATCTCCTCCCAGGTAGTGATTACATCTCTTTCTAAACTCATAAACCATCTCAAAGCAGCTTATTTCAAAGTAGCAGGGAATAACTTAAGTTTATGGGTGTCAGTGGTATAATCATAACTTCTGCAAAGGATGTCAAATTCAAACAAAAAGGTATCCGGATCTTCTGTTACCAAACCATGAAATTTTGGAAGAGAAGAAGTTGGTATTTTCTTCAAATTTGCATTATCATACTAGTTCGGAATGGGAAACTCAAATGTTGGGTTTACAGGCGGAGGTGGAGGATTTGCTGCCATTGGTCCCTGATAAAGGACTAGAGGTAAAATGTTTTGTTCAGGGGGTTCGTTCAGGAAGTCCAAGTCTCCTTCTGACAAATTAAAAACACCTCTATTTTATACATAAGTTTCTGCAAAAGGGTTTTCTTCAGGTGCTTGATTTGATCTTATATCTTAAGTGGAATGCGAGGGAAGACATATTCCTAATGCATCTCTTGTCCTCCTATGCATGTAGATCAATGAAGAAAATTCAAAGAGCTAGCTAAGGAAACTTAGAAACTAATGGTTACAACAGGTTCTTAGCTTGGCACCATCCCTGGAAACGACATTAAAAATGTTGGTCCTTACAACTAGAATGACAACTAGATAATAAAACACAATTCAAAGATTGAATATCCTTGAATAGTTAGCTTTCCTGTAGCAAAGGTTCATTTACTTATCAACTAGGGATGTGAACTTAAAATGGGCCAACACTATATGTGCACCAAGTTCATATTGCAACCATTCTATACATAACTACAGCAAAGGAAATTCTTTAAAGTAAACACACAAAATCTCAATGAACTATTAATTAATATAAATTCACAACTGGAAATTACTTAAACAACTATTGCTAAATGATAATGTTTTGGAAAGCAACAGGAACTACTCTGTCATTGTGGCTACAGGAATAGACACAGGAACAATTTCCAGTGGCTGTAGGAACAGACGATTGTCGAAACAACTATTAATAAAGAATGAAAACTAACTGAAATACATGAAGGATTACCCACCAAGAGGGCCCCCTTGAGTGAGTATCTCCAGAACTTTTAGATTACAATTGTTAAGCATTTAAAATCACATTGATATCTTTATTTCATCTTGACTGTGAAAAATACATAAAATACCAGAAGAGTGCGTATTACAAATATTATGGTCATTCTCTACTATCCCCGAGAGGAGAGAGATCCCTTTATTTATAAGGAAAATTATAATAGATTCCTAACTAATCGACCACATCCCTACGAGATAGGTGAAAATGATTTATTAAACAAAAAGAAGAAGAAGTCAACGCAAGAAAACATAACAACATCTATCTTGCAACTAAGAAAATATAGCATGACTTGCTTCCTAGATCTAAGCTCCACTAAGAACAGTTATAAATGTTTCATCAATCATTCTGCTGAAGAACCAGTCAAGTGACTTCGATCATTATTGCTTCTCTCTAACTGGGTGTGCATTGAGGCTATATACTTGGTGCTTCTTTAATCCGCCACTTAGTCTTTACTTATCCTATGTCAACCCTACATCATGATATTAATGTGCACAACAAATATGCATATATACTAATGCTAACATAATATAATGTAAACCATATTTAAGATTGATTTTAGATATTTGCATAGATAAATCATTTAAAAACCATTATATGACAACCTTAAGTATAAGTCAAATCAGTTTCAAAAACACTTAAAAGGTATCAACTAGGAGAGTATCATGATCCAAATATCATCTAATCACAAGACCTAGGCATGAGTATTATAACAAAAATCTATCAAAATAGAGCCATTATTTAGGCTCATTAGTACAACCACTGAATGAAGGGTATAAATAGGAAAAGACAGGTGATTTTCATTCATTTGTGCATTCCTTCGCTATGAAATTCAAGCTCTCCCTCCGCACATTTCGCTTCCTCGCTCGTTCGTGTTTTCTGCTTCACCGCCTCTTCAGGGTTGTTCATTTGTTTTGTTTTCTCATTTTTCATGTCTTTTAGATATGTTAGATTAGATTTTCCATGCTTTCAATAAGGTTGGCCATTTCATTTTTCTTTTTCACAGAACCCTAGTTTTGGCACCTTAGGGTTTCGAAACCTTGAAGTGCCTAAGTTTTACCAAACTCAGTAACTCGGAACCCCAAAATTCTGAAGTCATCATTTTCAAGTTTTATCTATCTTGGGATCCCGGAACTCTGGAATCCCGAAATCCTTGTGCCTTGTAATGTTGAATGTTTTACTCACCTTGGAACCCAAGAACTTCGGATTTCTGAAGTGCTTGTTTAATGTGAGTTTTGCTTATCTTGGGATTCCGAAATCCCGAAATTCTGAAATATAACTTTTGGGGTCTTTGCCAAATCCGAAACCCCAGAGTTTCGAACTTGGTTGTTTTTTCCCTTTCCTTAACTCGGGATCCTGAAACCCAAGAATCCTAAAATTGGTTGTTTTTGAAGAGTTACACACCCCGGAACCCTGAAGTTCCAAAATATGCGATGATTTGATAATAAGATGTAATAGCTAATTATTGATCTTTTCTTGTAGGATAAAGCAGATTGATGGACCCATCCCCAAGTAAGAAGAGGACAAAGGAGGAAGAAAAGCTCGACAAAAAGCCTATAACAATGAAATATCAGTACCAAGGGCAAACTCTGGCTTCAAAGTTGGAGGATGAAGCTCAATGGGTGACTGATATTGAAATCGAGCACATAAAGATCAAAGAGATCAAAACTCAACTAGAAGTTGAACCTCATACCTTAGAAGCCCCATATAGGAGAATTAAGAAATCAAGCTTGGTAGAGGTGACTATCTTTCCTCAAGCTATGCAGTCACTCGAACTCATAATGACTATTGCTAAATACTACCAACAGGAGACAAGACAATGTGTTGACGCAGACAAGAATGTGATTGTAGACCTTTCACCTGACATGATAGGAATGACCCTTGGAATACCCATGAGAGAAAAGGTCCTAGTGACAATGAAAGAGAAGTCCATTTTTATATTTGTCAAGAATGCTTCTAATTATAAAAGACACATTAATGAGGCATGGCTAGAAGAGCCAAGGAAAATAGGTCTTATGGCTACAAACATATTGAGAGCAAATTTTCAAGAGCCTCAAAGAGACCTTATTATTATGTTGAGTAGTGTTAGCATTACAATAAGTTGGGAGATTGTTGGAATTACAGTAAGTTTTTTGGTATGAGGATATTGAGAAGGTTGTTGGAGATTATTGATAAAGGATGATTACTGTCTTAATATTATTATTTTGTCATTGATGTCAAGCAATTGATTCTTTGATTCAGTATGAGGTTGCCATATCTTAAAGAGTATGTTTTGATGAGTTTAAAGATGTCGGTAAGTGACACATAAAGAATGTGAAAATAAAGGGGAGTAATAAGTTATTCAATGGGAAACTATTACCGAGTTAGACAGTGATGAGATTATGATTGTTTTGATATCCTATATATGTGTATTCAAAGACTGAACAAGAAGGAGAAAAGATTTCATGTAAAGGTTTGATATTTTTCTATTTTACTGAGCAAGGAGCTAGTTGGTAAACACCAAGTTTATTAGTCACTGAGATGAAACAGCCGAGATGAGAATATCTACTGAGTAAAGTTCAGTATTAACTGAGTATCAACTGAGCAGTAACAGAATGCATTAAATGAGTGAATACATTATTAAATGAAGGATGCCAATGAGTTGGAGATTTATAGAAGATTGGAATGTCATGCATGAAGTTTGTTAAGGATCCATGACAATGAAAATTCAAGAGTTAGATCTACAGCATAGATTTAACAGTTATAACAGAGCACAAGTACCAAGGAAGGAATACAAGTTTCAAGGCAAGGTAAAACATTTTTCAGTTCGAAGGATACAATGAACCTAGTCAAGTTTGAAGAACTGATGGTTAAGATTAATCATGGGAAATGTGATTAAGGAGATTAAGTGGTTAGGAATTGCTTATAAATAAGAAAAAGCTGAAGAACAAAGTATGCGGGCAAATGGAAGCACAGTGATGCTACAAAGGTGATAACTGAGTACAAAAGATTGAAAATCTGTTTGAAGAACAGAGTGAGAAGCCCAGCAAGGAGAAAGATAAGTCTTATGACAAGATTATTTTGAGCACATAGAATCTGCTTTAGCATTTCAAATGTGAAGTTGCAGATATATTTCATTACTGTTATTTATTTTTGTAAGTGACAGGAAATCTCTTAATCGAGTGGACATAACAATCTTATTTGTAAATCCTCTACAAAGGTAACATTCTGAATGAGTGTTTGAAATCCTTTGATAAGGTCACTTCTAAAAAAGTGCAAGATTCTAACAAATCTAAGGGAAATCCCTTAATTTGGTCACATCTAGCAATGTGTTTGTAATCTTTAACATGATTTTGTTTTAACCGAGCATACTCTAGAAGAGCATATTTTCTTGTGGGTCCAAAATCCCACAATGGTTTTTCCCTATTTGGGTTTCCACGTTAAATCTGGTGTTAAATGTATTTTAATGTTTCAAGTTTCTCTTTTTATGAGTTTGAATGATTTACAGTCATAGTTGCATATCAAGTAAGTGCTACCGAGGTTCAATCTGATTAGATTATTGTATTGTGAGTTTATCTGATTCACCCCCCCTCTCATCTAACTAACAATTGGTATCAAAGCTTGGACTCCAAAAGAAAAGTTTAAAGGAACTTGAGGCAAGATCCAAAGATGTATAAAAGGGATGCACCAAAGTTGAATAAGTCAAGTTTCTCCACATGGTAGAAAAGGATGAAGCTACACTTATCAGGAATTGGAGAATATGCAACATATTATCTCGAGAATGATTACATTGCACCTAGCACCAACCCTATGACAATGAAAGAAATAAAAGCAAAGCAAGAACATATTCAAGAAATGATTGATATAACATCAACATTGACCGACTCAGAGTTTAATGATCTAGAAGGTTGTAATGATGCCAAAGCTATGTGGAATAAGCTTATATCTATGTATGGTGGAGATGAACATGTTCAAAGAGAAAAAGTAGACACTCTAAGAGGTCAACTTGAATCCATGAGAATTAATGAAGGTGAGAACATAACCCAATACAGTACAAGGTTAAAGGAAACTGTCAATCAAATCAAAGGAGCAAGAGGAACTATTGAAGAAAAGGATGTAACAAGTAAGTTGCTAAGAACACTTCTACCTGCTTATGCCATTAGAGTCTCTACAATTAATGAATTAAGGTCTGTACCAAACATGCCAGTCTCTTTGGATGCTACTATCGGTAAGCTACAAACTTTTGAGTTAAGTAATTTTGATAATAGTGGGTCTTCGGTAAACAAAGTTGAATCTGCATTCAGTTCTTTTCATCTTGGTGAATCTGATGATTATTGATGCTCTGCAAAATGGACAGGGTTAGTCTGAGATAAATAACACACACAAGAAACCGTTAGTGTTAATCAATCAAAAACTAATCTAAACAGGCATATCAAAAGAGATACTAAAAACATGAAAGCATATTTAACTAAAGAAGAAAATATGATGAGGCATCTCCAAATACCTCCTAATATGCTCTTAGCTTCTTCTCCTTTGTTCCTCTCCTCTCCAAGTTCCAAAATAGTGTAGCTCTCAACAGCTTTTTGCACTATGGATGCTTATGGAGGATTGAGATTTGAGTATTTTGCTTCAAATGTGAAATGAAAAGCTAAAATACTAGATGCTATTAAAATGATTGATTTTAACCAAAATAACAAGATTTTAGTTTGCTATGGTAAATGCTCTCTAAAATGCCTATAGGTTAAATGCATACAAGTTTTCAAGATCTGGATTATGAAGAAATGAGCTCTATTTATAAGAAAAATGGAGCAATGGATGGTTGAGATTGAGCAATCTCAATAAGGGTCAGGATTGAATGATTTCAAATCCATGTGAGGGCTTTCAATCCAATTCCAGGATGACAAGTGTCAATGTGAGATAGGTTGAGAGGAGAGGGAATAAGCATTAAATGCTTGATATGACCTTGGGAGTTAAAGTCAAGGTTAGTTGAATGAATAAACTCTTTATTCAAAGAATAAAGCTTTTATCCAATGGATAAATTCTTGTGCAAAGGCAAGAGGGATAAATATGGTCAAAGCAATAAATGCTTGGGGGGACAAGTTTGAAATAACCATAAATGGTTATATAAGAGCCATAAATGGTCATGTAAGAGCCATTAGTGGTCTTGGAAGACTTTGGGGGTTAATTTGTTGAACACACAAAGCATTAAATGTTTTTCAAGGACTTTTGAAGTCTTTGAGAAGTGACTCCATTTTGCTTAGGAATGTGACAATAATTAGGGGATGGATTAGGCTAATGAGGAAGGGGTTAGAAGAATCTAGAAGGGGATTAGATTTTGCAATTGGATTTGGTGGGTGAGGGAAAATAGGATTTTTATTTAAAATAAATTTAGTTTATTTCAATAAATGTGTGCAAGTTGCATTTGTAGGAAAATGCAAGTGGGGGGGGGGGTTTAAATGATTTAAATAAATGTTAATTTATTTAAAAGAGGAAAAGGGGGATTTAATTAAATAAATAGATTTTAATCATTTAATTGATTGTGAATTTGGTATAGTGAATTAATTAAAATAATTTGAATATTTTATTTAATTAATAGGAGAATGTTTGAAGATGAATTAATTAAATATTAATTTAATTAACTGATGGCTAGTAGATTTTTAATTAAATAAATAGCAAATATTCATTTAATTAAACTGGATAGATTTATGTGACTACATTTGCCCCTCTTTGAGACGGTGCAGTTTATCACATCGTTTCAAAGAAAGAAAAATAGGTGTGAAGAATATGCTCCATAAAATATAAATTTAATGGGTGGTATGCCCCCTCGAGAGATGGGCCGAATTTTTTTTGAAAAATCGGGCGATCTCTCGAAAAAGAATGAAAATTGGCCGGGTGGTAGAAGAGAAAAAGTTAGTAACGTGGGTGAAAAAGAGAAGAAATCGGGAGCAAAGTGGAGAAATGGGAGGCTCGGGAAGGTTACGGGGACCACGGCAGTGAGCGGGGGAAAATTATGGTGACTGCGAAGGGTTTAAATAGGGAAAAATGGGTGAAAATAGGATCATTTGTGACCACGACCATTGTGAATCTAGAGCTCTGAAAGTGACTTGTGAGAGGAGTGAGCAGCAGTCAGGATGCCTGTACTAGTTGCTAAGCACTGGTTTGAGTGAGTCCGTCGATTCCAGCAGCCAGATGGCTACGGACAAGCGATATGCAAATTTGAATTTTAATTTTTATGCATTTTTGATACGTTTTTTTGCTTAGTCCAAGTTGAATCAGAACAATAGCGCTGAAACTATGTTTTGGTGCTTTTGCTCAATTAACTAGTGCTATTGTGCCGCAATGGCGCTATTGGCCTATTGTTTGAGCGCTTTTGTTTTGTTTTAGCACTATTGCATGCATGTTTAGGCACTTTTGATTAAGAAGCGCTATTGAGTGCTGATTTGAGTGCTATTCCTTTTAATGAGCGCTATTGTGAGGTTGTTTTAGCGTGTTTGAGGTTTGAGTGTTTTCATATAGCTGATTGAGCGCTTTTGATAGGGTTTTAGCGCTATTGTTGATAAAGTAGCACTTTTGTTGGTAAATAGCACTTTTTGTGTTTAGGATAGACAAATGCCCCAGTTTGTTTGAATAAAATCTTTGGATGCCAATGATGGATGGATGGCAATGTGAAGTGAGAGTTGTTTTAAACCATAGTAGCCTGATAAGACTTAGGTCATTAGGATAAATGCCTGTTGAAGTCTAGGTTGCCATGATTGCTTACCTGTTGAGACCCGAAGATACGTGATCAAAGTATCTGTTGATAGTCTAGGTTTAAACTTAAGAAAGTTTGAAAACAAAACAACCGATGAGGAGTGATTGATGCCCATGTGTAGGAGGATCTAGGCATGTTGTTGTTACGCGAGAGACACCTGGTGACACAGGGGTTGCAGGATCGATTGACAGAGGCGGAGATAGATTGTATTTTCGTGATCGGATTGTATGAGGTGATGCACATGCCCGTGATTCGGATGAATCACGGATTGATCACAATGTTAGCCGAGCGATGGTACAACGAGACGTGCACCTTCCATCTGGCACAGGGGGAGATGACAGTGACCCTAGAGGATGTGTGGCACATCCTACGGATTTCGATTCAGGGGGAGCTGATCACGTATAACAGATCCTAGGGGACCCTTGCAGTTTAGAGGTTTTTTGATGAGGACGTTGTTAGTGATGATGGTTCTATTGCATGGGAGGAGATAGCTGTGTTATATGAGCCTCTACCAGCAGTTCTATCAGGTATCGTGGGAGGACTTCTATGTCCGGACAGGTGATCACATGGTTTGGCCGTGGGGTGGGGGCAGGTGATCGAGATGATGATTACCGAGGGGACCCATTTTGCTTGGGGGTCGTGCATGCTGGTGCACTTGTATTAGGAGCTCCATGAGGTGGTGTACCGGAGGAGGAGTTCCCTAGCAGTGGGTGTGACGCTGCTTCATATTTGGGCCTGGGAGCACCTACCAGTGACTCGACCTGTGAGTCTTAGGTTCTGCACAGTGGATCAGTCGTACATGTTTATGTATAGCGGCATGATGAGTCAGCCCCACCTGGGGAAGTTAGAGTGGTGGCGGCGGGCGTTGGATGATCTTGATGCAGTCATATGGTGACCATACCTAGAGTGTGAGCCATGGGATGATGATGCAGAGGCATTGCCCTATGTTTTTATGACTCGATTCTTCATTGGGAGGACCTCGTACCATGTGGAGAGACAAGTGCCCGGGAGAGAGGGGAGGGAGCCACTGGAGAGGGTGGTATAGGTGAGGCTGCTATGGATACCGAGGAGGGATCAGGTGGAGATGTGCGAGATCGTTTGATAGTTCATTTGTAGTCTCGTCTTGAGGCATCAGATGCACGGGTGGAGGAGTTGGAGGCGGAGGTGGTGGCTAGGGATGTGCAGCTATTTGCATGGAAGTCAGAGCTGGCTGTAGTGCTGCAAGAGAGGGATAGTGCGGTGGAGAGATTAGCAGAGCTGCAGGAGAGAGTCCGGATTGGAGTAGGAGCACAGGGGCCTACGGGGGAGGTGATGAGGGAGATGCGGCGAGCACAGGCATAGATAGAGTATTGGCGGGGTTTATATGAGTAGGTGGTGCCAGCCAGTCAGCGAGCACTTAGCTATTCACAGATGCGGCAGGCCAGATCTAAGCGATCACAGAGGATGTAGAGCAGTGGGGGTGTGATGGGTCCTCTACAGAGGGAGAGATCAGGGGATGCAGGAGGGAGTGGGGGTTTGATGAGGCCTCCACAGAGAGATGGATCAGGTGGTGCGGGTACCAATGGTGGAGCAGGTGGTGATGGTGGTACAACATCTGGCCAGAGTGGCATTTGAGAGAGCATTTTTGCATATATATATTGCATCATTGTTTATTTTTTGGATTGTATCTTGGATGGCTCTTGGTAGCCGATTTTGTAGACTTCATTGTACTCTAATATAGGTGATGATATATATGAGGAGGTCCCATATTTTGATGATATGCAGTTGATATGTATGGATGCTTATGCAGGATGTTGATTGTATGATTTTATTGCTTTAGATGGACATGTGTATATGTTATGCATTGATGAGATGATTCCTATGTGCATTTTTTTTTTATGATGATTTATGATGTTGTATACTGACAGATGAATGCAGGTTTATATATGTATGATTTTTTGTGATTTTTGATGTAATGCTTTATGTATGTATTGCCATGATGATGATGTATGTGTTATGATGATTTATGAACAGGATTTTGGTGTTTCGTATTGCAATATAATGATGAGATAATTTATGTGATGATGTAAATGCAATGGTTGAATGAATGATGTTTATGTATGGATATGCATCTAGATGTTTTTAGATGAATGTAATATGGATAAACAAAATGTAAAGTACAAATGTTTATATGATAATGTTTAAATAAATGCATATGTATAAATGGATATATATAAATTGGTATGAACAAATGTGTTTTTGGAAACAAATGGTTTTATGATTCTAAATGCGTAAATATGTTTAAGTAAAAATGATAATATGATGATATTACAACTGATGTCTTTAATAACTGCACCTTAATGCAATTAAAAAGAGGATAATGAATGCAATGTGAATGAATCCTAAAATGAGCATAATAAGATACTTTAATAATGGATGAATGAATGCACCTTTTCACTAATGAATGTATGCAATGATAAATGATAAAGAATGATGAAATGATGATGGATAATTGACAATAAATGTATGCCTAGTAAATGATTTAAAACAATCAAAGACAATTTGATCCCACAAATGAATCTAATTATTTATGATTTATGCAATGATGCCAATGAGTAATGAAAACTAATGTCAAAAATGAACTATATGCAATATTAAGTTAAAAATGACATGAATGGTCTTAATGCAAGATGCACCTAAATGTGACGATGATATGACCATGAGGAATGCAAGGTTTTTGAGACTTTGCATGATGCATTGATGATGTATCAGAGTACTCGGTCATGATTGTATCCAAGACCAGCTTTAAATGTTTATATTTTGCATATAAATCCTACATATGAATGAATGAATGGATGGGTGATATGCAACGAAATGCAATATATAAACAGATGAGATGAAATGATGATCCATAGTGCTCTTTTTTCATCATTGAGCTTTAAAATGTTGGAAGAGAATACAAGCATCTTGACATAATGATTCAAGATGACTTGAGTATTTCTTACATGGATTTTATATAGCAAGTTAATACAAACGACTTGATATAAGGGTCAAGTCGACCAAAGTATTGCTTGCGGAATAGATAAGGATTATCTCCGTTCATGCATGACTTGGATCATCTTCCTTGACCTTAAGCTGATCATATCTTAAGACAAGTGCATACCGTAATAAGAGATAAAAACCTTTATCCAATTTGGATGAGGAGGAACCAAAGAATGAGCATTGTACCTGCAAACAAACAATATATACATAAAGAATAAAGAATAAGGATCCTTGGTAATGGTTCATGCTCATATGGTCGAGGTATACGCTGTAGTTAGCAAGCCATAATGATCTATGACTGCATTTTGCATAAGATCACGTAGCTTGGTGAACTTCCCACGTAGACACGATTAGTACATGCCCCAGTACTTCATTGAAAATAATGCACAAACGATACAAAATAATGCTAAAAGATCCCAATACAGATAAATGAATGATTGTACTCACAAATCAACCAAGTATTTGATAGCTTAACACAATTTTCTTGTCAAAGAAAATGTCATTTTGTCTTTGTGTTGGTAAAGAAGGATGCATCCTCATTGAAGATAGTTTGATTGTTGATGTTGATTGTTTGGTCAATTTTGAGAAGTGATCATCGTGCAAAAATTGTTCAATGTTTGTTTTTGTATCTGCTCAGATGAGTATGTACAATGTGTTGCCATGGTTTTGTTGGATTTTTGATGTTTTCTTATGTTTTTGGATTTTGTGATATATTTTGAATGTTTTTGTATTTTGAAGTGTTTTTGGATGTTTTTGGATTTTGAATTGTTTTGAATGTTTTTGGATTTTGAAGTGTTTTGGATGTTTTTGGATTTTGAAGTGTTTTGGATGTTTTTGGATTTTGTGAGATAGTTTTAAATGAAGGACTTTAATGAATCGCAAGACAATGTAGAATCCACTTCCATCAATAGTTTAAGGGAATTGCCCCCAGTTTAGACATGACTATAAAAAAGCGGGATGCAGGATGCATGTAGTACTTTCTTGGATTTGTAGATTTATAACAAGCCATGGTTGATGGGTGGATGGATGTATGTATGAAGTAGATGTGATCACAACAAGTTTGAAAGACAATGGAGCCATAGCCTTTACGAGTGGCACCTGTTTGCTAGGTTTTCACCATCGTATTTACCCAAGGTGCCACCGAAGTGGTTTGTTCACCATTTGGATGCATGATTTTTCTTTACTCTTTTGATATTTTTGTATTTTCTTCAGGTCATTTATCTGGATGTTTTTGGTATTTTCTAGTATGCAGGGGAGCCTAATGCTCTATACAGCTCAGGTATAAAACCGTTTGAGGTGCATGCTATTGATTGGATCTGCAAGCGGTTCGCCTTCTGATGTAGCCAACTGATATGCCCCAGACCCGAATACAATAGTGACAACATATGGGCCCAACCAGTTTGATTCAAACTTGCCCTGATGTTCTTTGTTTGGTTGGTTGTGAGGATTCTCTTGTAGAACAAGATCACCTACCTCAAATGTATGAGGTCTAACTCGGTGATTGCAGCTTCTTCTCATGTGCTGCTGATAGGCTTTGAGATGGTTGTATGCAGCTTGTCGCTTCTCATCTAGTAACTCTAAGTCCTGAAGATGGGATACTCTGTAGGCTTCATCATCAATGAGATTATGTAAGGAAACCCGTAGTGATGGTATCTCGACCTCAATAGGCAAGATAGATTTTGCTCCATAGACCAATGAGTAGGGAGTTGCACCTGTAGGGGTTTGAATGCTAGTTCGATATGCCCATAGTGCTGGATTCAGTTGAACATGCCAATCACGGTCGGCATCATTGACTGTCTTCTTTAGGATCCTCAATATGTTTTTATTCGATGCTTCGGCCTGACCATTACCTTGTGGGCAATAGGGAGTGGAAAAGCGGTGTTGGATGTGAAATTTCTCACAGAGTTCATGGACATCCTGATTTTTGAAAGGAAGACCGTTATCTGTGATGATGGACATGGGTACACCATATCGACAGATGATGTAATTGAGGATGAATGAGGTGATCTTCTTGTTGGTGACTTGGGTAAGTGGAACAGCTTCGATCCACTTTGTGAAGTATTTGGTAGCGGTAATGATAAATTTATGGCCGTTGGATGAAGATGGATGAATTTTACCCACAAGGTCAAGTCCCCATTGACAAAAAGGCCATGGTGTTGTGATTGGTTGCAATTCCTATGCTGGTGCATGTATCAGGTCTCCATGAACTTGGCATTTCTTGCACTTTCTAACAAAGTAGTAGGAGTCCTTTTCCATAGATGGCCAATAGTATCCAGCTCGCATGATCTTCTTGGCTAGTGACGGACCACTTGAGTGAGTCCCACAAATTCCTTCATGGACTTCTTCCAAAGCTTTTTTTATCTCACCTTGTTCCAGACATCGAAGGAGAGTACCATCAAGACCATGACAGTATAGGGTTTCAGCAATAATGGTATATCGAGCAGTTTGGTGAATGAAGGTTTTACGTTGGTTATTTGATTGGTCAGGAGGTAGGGTGTGATCACGAAGATAGGTGTAGAATTCACCATACCATGGGGATTTAGAACTGACAAGGTGACATATCATCTCAGATTCAGGGATATCATAAGCGGGAATCCAAAGTTGTTCTACCAAGAACTCATAGTGTGTTGAATTTTGTGGAAGATCTAGGAGAGATGCAATGGTAGCCATAGCGTCAGCAGCTCGATTCTGATCTCTTGGTATCTGCTCAAAAGTGATAGTAGTAAATGATGTCTTTAGATCGTCCACCATTTGCTTATATGGCATGAGTTTATCATCCTTGGTCTGATATTCATCTGTTGCTTGTCGAATGACCAGTTGGGAGTCGCCATATACTTGTAGTTCTTGTAATTTCCATTGTATGGCTAGCCCGAGTCTTGTGATCAAGGCCTCATACTCTGCTATGTTGTTGGTGCATGGAAATGTGAGTCTGTAAGACTTTGGGATGCTGTCACCTTGAGGTGTGATAAACAGAATGCCTACCCCTGAGCCATGCCTAGTGTATGAACCATCAAAGTATAGTTTCCATGGTTGTGCTGTTGTGATCATGAATATCTCTTCATCTCGAAAATTGGAAATGAGAGGATGATGGCCAATGAGTGGTGCATCGGCCAATTGATCTGCAATAACTTGACCTTTGATAGCTTTACGGTCTACATACTTGATATCAAATTCACTTAGAATCATCACCCATTTGGCCAAGTGGCCTGTCAATGCTGCTTTGCTGAGTAAATACTTGAGTGGATCAATCTTTGCAATGAGTTGTACTTTGTGTGTTAACAAATAGTGTCTCAGTTTAGTTGCTGCCAAGATTACTGCTAGGCAAGCTCGCTCAATAGACATGTAATTGAGTTCATAGCCCACCAGTGTGTGAGAGATGTAGTAAACAACACACTCTTTTCCTTCTGTATTATGTTGTGCCAGTAGTACACCCAATGTTGTACTTGTCGCTGAGATATAGAGTAACAATGATCTACTTGTATCTGGTGGGATCAGCAATGGTGGATTCATGAGATAGTCTTTAAGCGTCTGAAATGCTTGTTGGCATCGGGCATCCCATTAAAAGTGGATGTTTTTATGTAGCAGGTGTGTGACACTTATCAACCAATTGTGCAATGAATCTTCAGATGGATTGTAGCCATCCTTGTAACGTCCTTAGTTGACTGATGTTCTTTGGTGGTGGCATGTCCATGATTGCTTTTACCTTTGTTGGGTTAACCTCAATGCCTTTGCTTGAGATAATGTATCCTAGAAGCTTCTCGGAGGTTACTCCAAAGACACATTTATTTGGGTTGAGTCGAACATGGTATTGTTCTAGTCTATCAAAGAATTTATCTAAGATGTGGAGATGCCCTTCTTTGGTGAGTGATTTTGCTAGTAAGTCATCCACATAATCTTCCATCATAGTATGCATCATGTCATGGAAGATAGTGGTCATTGCTCATTGATAGGTTGCTCCTGCATTCTTGAGACCGAAAGGCATTACATTCCAGCAATATGTGCCCCATGGACATGTGAAGGCTGTCTTGTGTTGGTCCTCTGGTGCGATCTTTATTTGATTGTATCCTGAAAAGCCATCCATGAGTGAAAGCATGGCATGTCCTACTGTCAGATCTACTATGATGTCGATATTTGGTAGGGGGAAGTCATCCTTAGGACATGCCTTATTTAGATCTTTGAAGTCAGTACAAATGCAGATGCCCCCTTTTGGTTTGCCAACAGGAACAACATTGGATATCCAATCCGCATAATCAATGGGTCTAATGAAACCAACATCCAGGAGTTTCTTAAGTTTTGCTTTGAATAGTATTGCAATTTGAGGATGCATCTTACAAAGCTTCTGCTTGACAGGTTTGGCTCCTTCTGCTGCGGTGAGGTGATGCATGACTAAATCAGGATCAAGCCTAGGCATGTCTGCATATGACCATGCAAAGTTGATATGACACTTCTAGAAAAACTCTATAAATTTAGGCTGTTCCTCTGGAGTGAGAAGAGATGCCAGATGTATGAGATGAGGATTTTCAGGAGTCCTTACATTGTATTCTTTAGTTTCCTCGATGAGAATCATTGATCGTTCCTATTGTGTACTCGCAGGGAGGATGTCAAACCCTTCATCCTCAGGCGCCTCATAGAGGTTTTCACCATTGGATACACTCTTTCTTTTTACTTTTGTTGGATCAAATAGTGCCACAGTGTGGTTTTCACTGGAAGATCCATGTTTTATTGTTATATTTTTGCAGCTGAAAGGTTTGGCATCCGCCCCGAAGTATGCTACGCTATTAAGTTCAATGGCGAATCCAGCTTTGTGATCACTACTTGGTAGGTTATCCCTTAATTCCAAAAAGTCAATGATGGCCTCATCATTTTGGAAGAAGTCAAGACATGGGGGATTTGGTTGGTTCCATTCGATGAGTTCAGGGTGGATAATGGGCATTACTTCATCGATTAGGTTAAGTGCATTAGATATATCAGTGAGGGTTAAGACATTATGGTGAAGGTCGTTGATGGTACTCTCCCTATCAGAATCAAGCGTAGGGTCTGTGGAAGATGTTTCCAGTTCAGGAACCCATGTGGTCTTTATCTGTGCTTCTCCATAAACAAGGATGTCTTTGCGTGGCGGAGGTAGTGATGCATCTTCCTCATCTGAAGTATTAAGCTGTACAGAATCAAATTCCCACTCATGTGAGTCGGTCTCTGAGTCACTTTCTAGCATTCGATTACTATACCATACTGGGATGTCTTTTGAGTTAAATACTGCAGGTGTGATTGGTGCTGCAGGAAGGTTGATGGGGATTAAAGAATCTGGTATAGGGAGTATCGGTAATATTGACTTAGTGGCTTCTGCTGGAACTGCTGGTGCCATAGATACTGCTACGGGTTTTGATACAGTTGTTGCTGCTAATGTTGTTGCTGATGGGATTACTGGTTTGTTAGGTGGGATGGTTGGAATTGTAGCTGATTGTGCTGGGATTTTGAGCCTTGGTGGGGTAGCTGCAATGGTTTTTTATGTTGCTCTGATAATAAAAGGTGTCCTCTTTGCAATAGGTTGATATAGTGGTTTGCTGGGTTTTCCTTTGAATTTGAGTTTAGGAAAGATCTCTTTTTCAAAACCGAGGCTTGTATTACCTTTGGGTTTTAATTCCAGTAGCAGAGGTTCATGTTGTCCTTGTTTGCAATACCCCAAAGTATTCTGACCATCATACCCCATTCTTTGCATAATGAGGAGACCTTTTCCATACTGATCTATAGGCAGCTTAACTTGCGGTATATCAGTGGTGATGGGATCTTTATAGATCCATTCCGCTAAGTCCTCATCTTGGGTTTCTTCTTCTTGACTTTTTCCAAGGATGAAAGGCATTAAAGCACATGTTGGTGTGATTAGTGGTTGCTGTAGTAATTGCTGTGGTTTACCATGTGTTCTTAGATTAGTGGGCATTTGTCCCACACAAAAGAGTTGACTCAAGTTGTATTCCCCAGGACCTTCCTCTGCTATTTTCATCTTAAGCTTTTCTTGCTTGGGTATAGTGGTGTTTGAACTAGCAAGAGAGGCGGGACTTATATATGATGTGGAGGAAATGGCTTCTTTATTATTAGGAACAGTAATCTATGGTTGATGGCTGATATTATGACAGTATGCAAAGGGATTTGCATCGCCCAGGATTGTGATCTCTGCACCGTTATGTGGGAACTTGATACATTGATGGTAGGTAGATGGAACAAATTTTATGGCATGTATCCAAGGTCTTCCTAATAATAGATTGTATGGCAGAGGAAGGTCCAGAACTTGACAGATGATGTGTTTTACCACAGGGCCTACTCGGATTGGTAGTATCACAACTCCTTTGGAGGAATGCTCCACATCATCATAGGCTTTGATTGTGATCTTCTTACGAGGATCCACTGATTCTATTGCATATCCCAATGTTGTGACCAATTGTAGTGTACAAATATTCAGGCCTGCTCCATTATCGATCAAGACTCGCTTGATCCTATGCTAGTTAATAAAGCCTTCAATGTGTAGTGAAGAGTTATGAGATTGTTGGAAGGAAGAGTTGTCACTTTCAGAAAAAGTGAGACAAGGTGATGACTTTAGACTTCCCACCATGGCAAGGACTGATGCCTCTTGGAGTGCTTGATCCAAGATAGTTTTATGAGATGGTGATAGGCGCAATAGCTCTAAAATGGATATAAGCACAGGCATTTTATCTAATTGTTCCACAAGATTGTACTGCTTTGGGATGGAGGTGGTGCCTTGTGGAGCTGCTTTTATGGTGACCTTGCCACATCGTGTAACAACATTGCAATTTGAGTTGGGATGTTTGAAAGTTATAGTTGTAACTTGTTCACTAGCATCATACAGATGATTTACAGTGTAATTATACGCAGCCTATGTATAATCAGTGGTATTAGTGCCTCACCTAGAAGTGGAAGGACCCCTTTGATCTTGTGATGGAAGTGGATTTTTGAACATCAGATGATCATTATTTGTTTTTTTTGGGTCATGTCCTTCTATTTCAATTTCTCCTCGATCAATAAGATCCTGAATAAGATCTTTCAATCGATGACAATTACTTGTCTTGTGTCCTCTCCCTTGGTGGAAATCATAGTGTTTAGTATCTCTCCACCATGTAGGTTTGACCTGAGGTTCATAGTTTGATGTTTTAGGGAGAGTGACCAAATTTTGAGAAATGAGTTGTCGCAATACTGTTTCAATGGGTTCCCCTAAGGGAGTGTATGTGCGTTTTTGTTTTTGCTGACGAGGTCTTGGTTCATCGTGAGATGTGATGCGACTTTAATTGGAAGGAACATTTGTGTTACTCTGAGGTAAAGGATTTTGTCCTGTAAACCGAACCACAGGTTGTGCACTTTGGATAGTTTGGGCATCCACAACCCCATCATTGACGATATTCTTGTTTTTGTTCCAGAAGTTTGGTTTATCACTATTGAAGCATGGGCGAGGACCATCCTTTGGTTCATTAAAGATTTTCATGAGTCCTTTCTTGATGAGTACCCATTCACTTTTCAAACCCTTGGTGATCATATCATTAAAAGAGTCCGTGTCTTTGACATCTAGGTGAAATTCCATTTCTTCATTTAAGTTGGAAATGAATATTTCCACTAGTTCTCGTTCAGGAAACTGAAGAGAACGTCTGCTGGACATTTGACGCCATCGTTGCAGGAATACTGAGAAAAGTTCACCTAGTTTTTGTTTGGTGTTGCACAGATCAACCATGGTGATGTTGCGTTCAATTTTATGAGAGTAATGAGCGAGGAATTTCTGGATAAGTTCCTCAAATGTTCTAATGCCACCTGATAGTCGGGAAAACCATGATGTGGTTGTTCCTCCCAAGCTTTGGGGAAAAAGGCACATGAGGTATGTGTCTTCATATGCCACTTCGAGACAAGCGGAATGAAATTCTCTAACATGATCACAAGGATCTCCCTTTCCTCTATATTTTTCAAATTTGGGTGTTTCGAATCCTCGTGGAAAGGGTGGCATATAAAGAGTCCTATCAAAAGGATAGGGACAGATGTCATTGAGTGAGAATTGGTTAGTTTTGACACCACTATGAAGTTGTTGGGTGAGATTCTCAACTTGTTGCCACAACATCTCCATTTCATTTGGAGGAGGAGGTGGTTGGTTACCTCGAGGAATGTTATATCTAATGGGATCTCTACCTCTTTCCTCTTCATGGTGACTTTGTCTTTCTGATGCTTGTCTTAATTAGGCAAGATCAAAGTCAGAGGGGAGTTTTGCTCCTTCTTGAGTGAGCTTTAAAAAGTGAGCATCCGCATTGCTCCTAAGTATTTCATCAAAAAGTCTGTTAAAGAGAGAGTTATGTTGGGCCCTTTCTATTGTTGCAGGAGTAGGAGTACTTGGGTTTTCGTCATTTGCATTTCCTCCAAGTGCTTCTTGAAATTCATTGAGATTTTCCTCTTCTTCTTCTTCCATTTCTATTTCTCATTGCCTTGACTGTGATCGGGTTTGGGCCATTTTGCTTGCAAGCTTTTGTTGAAGTTGTGTGAAAATGATGATGAGTTTTTGATGAAATGAGAGATTTATGGTTGGTGAATTGTGTTGCATGTGGATCTCTAGCACTTAAAGGTAGATGTAACTGAAATTCCTTTTTTAGGTAGATGTAACCAAAATTCCTTTTTTGAATTGCTTGTTTGTTTTTGATAAGGTTGGATGTGATAAGGTGTAAAGAAATCTGAGATGTGTTACAGATTTAACTACCTAGTAATGAGAGGATTCACTCATGAACTAGTTTTAACCCTGCGTAGATGTGTCTCTTAGGATGAGCTTATCCTAGATGTAGAAACAATCTAAAAAGTGATGTGATGTGTTTGATTCAAGCAATATCTAAAAGAGAACTTGAGACAAGAACCTCTTAATGTTTTGAGAGTTGGGATGGATTGATGATGAAGTGATGATGTATGAGTGAGATAATGGATGAAATGTTTTAACTTCAATAAAATCTTTGTGTCACAAATGGAACAAACTCTACCTCTTCCCTTTCGGGTGTTGGTGGTATTTCTCGAGCTACGTTGTATGTGATACAGACGTTTGGGAAAAAGTTGGGATTAATCTTACCTCCTTAGTTTTTGTGATAACTTAGAGCTCTATATTGCATAAAAGCTCTGTGGTTCAATGATTCTGAATCAAATTCATTTGTTTTGCCTTGAAGGTAGAGATGCATGTGACGCAGAAAAACTCTATGGGAGACAAAGATTTGTCTATTTAGATAAAAGAATTTCCTCCTTTTGATCAAAGCCTTTGAGCTTAATGGTCTTCTTTTAAAGTTGATATTCTGATGACACTTCTTCTTTCGCAAGATGTGAAGAATGGTCATAAAGTTTTGATTCTTTGTTGTTTGCACTTTGTTTTTTTGATATTTTTGGTTGTTTTGAGAAATGTTTGGTTGGATGAATACTTTGTTTTTGAAAGTGATTTTTCTGATTTTTTCTTTGACAAGAAAACAAAGCAAGCACACAAACACAAGAATGTTGCCTAAAAGGCACAAATGAGTATGGGTCTAGATCAACCCAATCCTTGGACTTTTATATGACCCTTCCTTTAGATGTATTTTAAGGTGTATTTCCAAAGCCTGAAGTCGGCTCAATTTGTACTTGGTCTTGACTAAAATGAACACACTTCAAACACTTTTTATCCCTAAGGTCAAATGGCCAGTTGTGATAAATTTAGCCCACATCTTGATATTTCTTCGACTTTGGTACTACATACCTTATGAATCCCGCCTTGGCAGGTAAGGATGTGATATACTAAGTCTTGCATGAGCATAACAAATAGATGATCCCTATGATTGGGGAGTCACCACTTTTATCAAGTCACAAGTGACTTTTCAAAAAGCTATGTTTCTACTCAAGGAAATATGTATGGTGAGTATCTTGGGAGCAAAACCATCTATGCTCTTGCACTAAATTATATCGCAAATATCCTCAATCAATAGAATGGGTGGGCTACTACTTAAAGGTGTTTAGTCATGTTTGATGTTTTTGGACATAAGTTCATTCTGCAGTGACTCACTTAAGAGCCTTGTAACTAGTGGTGGGGCCCATATGTCCTTTCGGCTAGTTACACTGTAGGAACAACTATACCCAAGGCTACAACTTTCGCTCTCACCTGATTTCTATAGCGGCTCGAAGGATTTACCGCACGAGGTCGTTCCCAAGAGTGATGTGTCTCTTGGCAGGCCTCTCTTAAAAAGATAAAATTTTGAGTGTTACTAACACTTTTCTCTTGCACCTAGGACCACGAAAGCCAAGGGAGAGGATAGTGTGTGTTAGAAGTGGGACCACTCGATTGATTTTTTGCACAAGTGTGCCAAGCACAAAAAACACTTGTTCTTTTTAATTTGTCATTGCAATTTGATTCTAACTATTTGGAGATGTTGCTCCAACAGTCATGGGGTTCTTTAAGTTGATTGTGTATTTTATGTGCACCAAAAATAGAAGTATGGATTGTAAATTCTTTAGTTTGATGCAAGAAAATGGAATTGTTGATTTTAAGCACCAAATAAAGTGTGTTTCCTAACTTGCAAGAAAACAAATGTTTGTTTTGTTCAGTTTTAATGCACCAAAGAAACAAGTGACCCTAACTAGAAAGCAAGGAAATTTTGTTTGTTCAAGTTTTTAAAGCACCAAAATAAAGTTTGTGATTTTTAATGGTGAGTTTTGAATTTGCACAAACAACAACTAGTTAGTACAATCCATGTTTGGGGGGGGGCTTCCACAAGCCTAAAAACTTTCACTTTTTTGGTTACAAGGTCTTTTGTACAACGTTCTGTTAAAATAGCGCTAGTCTGTGTTTGAATAGAAGCGCTATTTAACACAAACGTGCTAAAAGAAAAAGAAAGACAGAGAAGGCAAACGAGCCGAAACAAGGTCAATAGCGCCAAAATAGTATCGAAAGTGCCAAAATAGTGTCAAAAGTGTTGAAATTGATACAATAGCACTATTTTAAGAACAATAGCACTATAACAACAAGTATCAATAGCGCTAGAACGCGATCAATAGCGCTAAAGCGCTACCTATGTGATAATTTTAACGTTCAAACATGTTATTGGTTTAAAAAAAATGATCTTTTTGGTGTTTGGATTCACGTTGGGTTCACCAAATGATGCTCTGCAAAATGGACAGGGTTAGTCTGAGATAAATAACACACACACAAAAAACCGTTAGTGTTAATCAATCAAAAACTAATCTAAACAGGCATATCAAAAGAGATACTAAAAACATGAAAGCATATTTAACTAAAGAAGCAAATATGATGAGGCATCTCCAAATACCTCCTAACATGCTCTTAGCTTCTTCTCCTTTGTTCCTCTCCTCTCCAAGTTCCAAAATAGTGTAGCTCTCAGCAGCTTTTTGCACTATGGATGCTTATGGAGGATTGAGATTTGAGTATTTTGCTTCAAATGTGAAATGAAAAGCTAAAATACTAGATGCTATTAAAATGATTGATTTTAACCAAAATAACAAGATTTTAGTTTGCTATGGTAAATGCTCTCTAAAATGCCTATAGGTTAAATGCATACAAGTTTTCAAGATCTGGATTATGAAGAAATGGGCTCTATTTATAAGAAAAATGGAGCAATGAATGGTTGAGATTGAGCAATCTCAACAAGGGTCAGGATTGAATGATTTCAAATCCATGTGAGGGCTTTCAATCTAATCCCAGGATGACAAGTGTCAATGTGAGATAGGTTGAGAGGAGAGGGAATAAGCATTAAATGCTTGATATGACCTTGAGAGTTAAAGTCAAGGTTAGTTGAATGAATAAACTCTTTATTCAAAGAATAAAGCTTTTATCCAATGGATAAATTCTTGTGCAAAGGCAAGAGGGATAAATATGGTCAAAGCAATAAATGCTTGGGGGGACAAGTTTGAAATAACCATAAATGGTTATATAAGAGCCATAAATGGTCATGTAAGAGCCATTAGTGGTCTTGGAAGACTTTGGGGGTTAATTTGTTGAACACACAAAGCATTAAATGCTTTTCAAGGACTTTTGAAGTCTTTGAGAAGTGACTCCATTTTGCTTAGGAATGTGACAATAATTAGGGGATGGATTAGGCTAACGAGGAAGGGGTTAGAAGAATCTAGAAGGGGATTAGATTTTGCAATTGGATTTGGTGGGTGAGGGAAAATAGGATTTTTATTTAAAATAAAATTAGTTTATTTCAATAAATGTGTGCAAGTTGCATTTGTAGGAAAATGCAAGTGGGGGGGGGGGGGTTTAAATGATTTAAATAAATGTTAATTTATTTAAAAGAGGAAAAGGGGGATTTAATTAAATAAATAGATTTTATTCATTTAATTGATTGTGAATTTGGTATAGTGAATTAATTAAAATAATTTGAATATTTTATTTAATTAATAGGAGAATGTTTGAAGATGAATTAATTAAATATTAATTTAATTAACTGATGGCTAGTAGATTTTTAATTAAATAAATAGCAAATATTCATTTAATTAAACTGGACAGATTTATGTGACTACAATTACAATGAGAGAATGTATAAGTATGCTGAAGGAAATCATAGTGGAGGAAGTGAGAGATTTTGCAAAAACATGGAAGAAGTACACAAGCTATATGAGGAAATCAGAAAGCAAGAAGAGTTTGAAGCACTATTGGCCAGAAGGTTACCGAGAGGCAAAGGTAAGTATATAGGAAAGTTACCTTTAAAATGTTTTAACCGTGATAAAATTGGGCATATGGCTTCTAACTGTCTTGACAAAGAATCTAATGAAAAGAGAGAATATCAAGATGACAGACAGAAAGACAACTATTACAGAGGACACCAAGACTTCAAAAGGAGAGATAGAAAGACATGCCTAGTAGCTAATGAGGAATCCAATGATGATAAATCTGATGGGACTGAGACATAGGAAGTTGTATATGTGGCTATCAAAGATGGATCATATGAAGAAAGGTATGAAGAAAAAGCCTTAATATCATACATAAATAAAAATGATTCTTGGATCATAGTTAGTGGATGCTCACATCACATGACAGGTGATAAACACAAGTTTGTTAAATTAGAAGATTATGATGGAGTTTATGTAAGATTTGGTAATGATGCGCCATGTCCTGTGAAAGGTAAATGATCTATCACACTTCTTGACAATGCAAAATGTGATGATGTATTTTGGGTTGAAGGTCTGAAATACAATTTGTTGAGTGTAGCACAACTAAACAATACAGGATACCAAATAGTATTTCAGAAAGGAATTGTCAAAGTTCATGACAAACATGGAAAGTTGGTTGTTACCGAGACTCAAACAAGAGGTAATACATTTCACCTTGACTCAACTCGGAACAATTGTCTGTATGAAAAAATAGAAGATAGCTGGTTATGGCACAAAAGGTTTTGTCATGTAAATTTTGATAAACTGATCTAAATAAGTAAGAAGCACCGTGTAAGAGGTCTACCGAGCTTGGAAAAACCTGAGAATGCAATATGTCGAGGATGCGGGATGGGTAAGATGACAAAATCAAGCTTTACAAGTAAGTCTTACACTTCTAAAGGAATTTTAGATCTTTATTTATGTTTCTAAAAGAGAAATCATAAGCTTTTCAAATGTTCAAATGGTATAAGACAAGAGTTGAAAAAGAAATAGGAAGACAGTTGAAATGTCTTAGAATTGACAAAGGAGGAGAATTAATTTCTAATGAATTTAACTTATTCTGCAGTGATCATGGTATAAAGAGACAAGTGTTTGCACCAAGGATACCACAACAAAATGGAATAGGTGAAAGAAGGAACAGATCAATTATAGATTGTGCCAAAAATTTGATGATAGAAAAGAGAGTACCTCAAACATTTTGGAGAGAAGCAATAAGCACTGCAGTTTACACCTTGAACTGAGTACAACTGAAGAAAGGAACTATGAAGACACCTTATGAAATCTGGTATGACAAGAAACCAAAAGTAAGTTATTTTAAAATATTTGGTAGTAGATGTTATATTCACAAAGATGACAGAAATGGAAAATTTGATCAGAAAAGTGAGGAAGGAACATTTCTTGGTTATTCCTCTAGGAGTAAAGAATTTAAATGTCTGATCAAATCATCTAACAAAATTGTAGAAAGTGAAAATGTGAAAATTGATGAATTTGCAGAAAGGAATGATGAAGGAAATTCCAAAGAACCAAAATATTATGAAGAGTTTGTATATGTTCAACCGAGAAGTCTTACCGAGCAATCCAATGAAGAAATTACTTAGTTATCGAGTGATGAAGAAGATCATACAGAGCCTACCGAGCCTATATTAGCAAAATATGTCAAAAGAAATCATGCATCAAGTCAGATTATAGGAGATAAGGATGATCTAGTGATGACAAGGAACAAACTGAGACACAACACATGTCTGATATCTGAATTTGAACCGACGATGGTAAAAGAGGCATTAAACAATGAAGATTGGGTAAATGCTATGATAGAAGAAATTGATCAAATCAAGAAAAATGAAACATGGACATTGGTCCCAAGACCAAAAGAGAAAAATGTGATCGGTACAAAGTGGATTTTTAGAAACAAGCTAAATGAAAAAGGTGAGGTCATTCAGAATAAAGCAAGGCTAGTTTGCAAAGGTTATGCTCAAGAAGAAGGAATAGACTATGGGAGACTTTTGCATCTGTAGCAAGACTTGAAGGAGTAAGAACATTGTTGGCATATGCTTCCTACAAAAATTTTAAGGTATATCAAATGGATGTTAAGTCTGCATTTTTGAATTGTATACTAGAAGAAGAAGTCTATATTGAACAACCTGAAGGATTTATTGAAGAGAAGAATAAAGATCAGGTATGTAAGTTGAACAAAGCTTTATATGGTCTAAAGAAAGCACCTAGAGCATGGTATGAAAGATTGCACTCTTACTTAATCAAGATTGGATTTATGAGGACTAGTGAAAACAACAACATGTATATGAAGAATGATGAGGATAATGGAATACTGATGTCAGCCATATTTGTTGATGATATTATTTTTTGTGGAAATGATTCATTATGTAAGAACTTTGGAAATGAAATGTGCAAAGAATTTGAGATGTCATTAATCGGTGAAATAAAGTATTTTATAGGTTTACAAATACTGCAAATGAAAAATGGGATTTTCATTACTCAATCCAAGTATATAAAGGAAATCTTGAAGAAATTTGGAATGGAGGATTCTAAACCTGTAAGTACTCCTATGACTACTAATTGTAAACTATCAAAGAATAATGAATCTGCATCCGTTGATGAGACACTTTATCGATCTATGATTGGAAAGTTGCAATATGTAGTTCATAGCAGGCCTGATATAGCACATGCAATAGGTATAGCTGCAAGATTTTCTGTAGATCCCAAAGAAACCCATATGATAGCAATCAAGAGAATTTTCAGATACTTGAGAGGCACTGAAGATTATGGTTTACTATATGAAAAGAAGAATGATTTTGACTTAAAAGTCTATACTGATGCTGATTGGGCAGAAAATATTGATGATAGAAAAAGCACAAGCGATGGAGCTTTCTTGTTGGGAGAAAGACTAGTAAGTTGGCTTAGCAAGAAATAAGGATGCATTTCACAGTCAATAGTTGAAGCTGAATATGTCACTGTAGCATTGAATTGTACCAATATAGCATGGATCAAACAACTGTTGGAAGGTATGAATGAGATAGTTACCAAGCCAATAACTATATTTTGTGATAATACAAGTGCTATTAACATTTCAAAGAATCCGGTAATGCACTCTAAGACAAAGCATATCTCTATAAAGTATCATTATCTTAGAGAAGAAGTTCAAGAAAAGAATGTTGTTCTGGAATATGTTAGCACAAAGGAACAAATAACAGACATCTTCATGAAGCCACTGCCAAGGGACACTTTTGAGTATCTTAGAAGTAAGTTAGGGGTCCTACCCCTATCTAGTACTCACTAACAGAGTTCAGTGAAAGCATCAATTCTATGACTCTACAAAATACTATTTGTGAGTTGATGTTGATTTACACACTTTAGGATGTTGTCTAAAGTTGTGCAGAAAATAGTGAATCAAGACAAAATGCTCTAACCGAGATACATTTGTATATGTTTTAACTACATGGAAATTACTTCACAGGAGAAGTAATCATGAATCAGTCTTACTTTTGGCATTGTTGTCAAAGGGGGAGAAGACTAATGACAAGAGGAGATTAACAAGTCAAAGTTTACAGCTCAAGGATAATAGGAAAAGATTAACAACAGATCAAATCAATTGGAATAAATCAAGTTGGTATTGCCATCAATGCAAAAGGGGGAGATTGTTGGCATTACAATAAGTTGGGAGATTGTTGGCATTACAGTAAGTTTGTTGGTATGAGGATATTGAGAAGGTTGTTGGAGATTATTGATAAAGGATGATTAATGTCTTAATATTATTATTTTGTCATTGATGTCAAGCAATTGATTCTCTGATTCAGTATGATGTTGCCATATCTTAAAGAGTATGTTTTGATGAGTTTAAAGATGTCAGTAAGTGACACAGAAAGAATGTGAAAATAAAAGGGAGTAATAAGTTATTCAATGGGCAACTATTACCAAGTTAGACAATGATGAGATTATGATGTTTTGATTGTTTTGATATCCTATATATGTGTATTCGAATACTAAACAAGAAGGAGAAAATATTTCATGTAAAGGTTTGATATTATTCTATTTTACCGAGCAAGGAGCTAGTCAGTAAACACCAAGTTTATCAGTCACCAAGCTGAAGCAACCGAGATGAGAATATCTACCAAGTAAAGTTCAGTATTAATCGAGTATCAACCAAGCAGTAACATAATGCATTAAATGAGTGAATACATTATTAAATGAAGGATGCCAATGAGCTAGAGATTTATAGAAGATTGGAATGTTGTGCATGAAGTTTGTTAAGGATCTAGGGAAATGAAAATTCAAGAGTTAGATATACAACACATATTGAACGGTTATAACAGAGCACAAGTACCAAGGAAGGAATACAAGTTTCAAGGCAAGGTAAAACATTTTTCAGTTCGAAGGATACAATGAACCTAGTCAAGTTTGAAGAACTGATGGCTAAGATTAATCATGGGAAATGTGATTAAGGAGATTAAGCAGTTAGGAATTGCTTATAAATAAGGAAAAGTTGAAGAACAAAGTATGCGGGCAAATGGAAGCACAGTGATGCTATAGAGGTGATAACCGAGTATAGAAGATTGAAAATCTGTTTGAAGAACATAGTGAGAAGCCCAGCAAGGAGAAAGATAAGTCTTATGACAAGATTATCTTGAGCACATAGAATCTTCTTTAGCATTTCAGATGTGAAGTTGCAAATATATTTCATTACTGTTATTTATTTTTGTAAGTGACAGGAAATCTCTTAACCGAGTGGACCTAACAGTCTTATTTGTAATTCCTCTAGGAAGGTAACATTCTGAATGAGTGTTTGAAATCCTTTGATAAGGTCACTTCTAACAAAGTGTAAGATTTTAATAGATCTGAGAGAAATCCCTTAACTAGGTCACATCTAGCAATGTGTTTGTAATCTTTAACATGATTTTGTTTTAACTGAGCATACTCTAGAAGAGTATATTTTCTTGTGGGTCCGAAATCCCACAGTGGTTTTTCCCTATTTGGGTTTCCACGTTAATTCTGGTGTTAAATGTGTTTTAATGTTTCAATTTTATCTATTTATGAGTTTGAATGATTTACAGTCATAGTTGCATATCAAGTAAGTGCTACCGAGGTTGAATCTGATTAGATTATTTTATTGTGAGTTCATCTGATTCAACCCCCCCTCTCATCTAACTAACAGAGTAGAGCCTTTGGAAAGATATATTACAGACACTTCCACACATGAATGTTCCATTATATGACCACAATTTTGATTATTAAGAAATATTTTGACTGGCCACAAATTATTTTAGACAATATTCATAATCAGATGATTACAGTCCTCCAAACAAAGAAGTTATTCATGACTTCTTACATCATATGGGTAGTGGCTCCTGCTGGTAAGTTCCCAGGATTGAAGATTGAGGGAAAATTGGGAGAAGAACCTGGGTAGAGAAGAGTGTGGGAATATTACACTCAAATTCCTATCTCTCAGCCCAAGCTACATTTCAAGAGATTAAATGATGCATTTATTAATGCTATAATAATAAAACTAACAAGAGATGTAGGATTCAGACTAACCCCAAAAGCAATGCAAATGATTAAGGAATGGGGGTGTTGGTTCTTACAAAACCAATGATCAACATATCTACGAGTTAGTGGATTCATAGGAAATCCTCTTATTTTACCAAGATTTTGCAGCAACAAAATAATTATTTTGGAATATGCTAGGCAATTGGTGGGCCTACAGGCCCCGTTGACACTAAAACATAAGACTGGAATTACTTTTCCCATTTCTTTAGAACATTATACATGTCCTAATATACATGCAGCCAAGGTGGCAAAGCAAGAACTTCAAGCTTTGAACTTAAAGGAGTTTAATTATTCAAGGGATCAATATGACCCATATGGTAAGCTGAAAAAAATGATGCATATTTCTTACAAGGGTCACAAGCCAACTTTAGAGGATTTTTAGGCTAATTTCTAGGACAACTTTGAGGCAAGGGAGAGAGGATATTATAGGTTGATAGTGCCATAGATCATAAGTTTTAAAATTGAAACAATTATCCCAAAGGAGCTAAGGGACGATGGTAAGCTTCTTGATCCTATATTCAAAGAAAAGGGAATTGATAAAAGACCGCATACTACTATTAGATGATCCAACCAAGAAGATCTAGATATTGATATTCTTACTGTTACTGCAAAGGTTATGAAGACGACAAGGCAATAACTAAGCTTAAGGATCCAACCAATTATTTCCAAGGAGAAGAAAAAGGAAAAGCTACTGATAACCCTCAGGCCAAAATCCACAAAGAATATGTAAGAAGAACAAGGTTGGACTTGAGGAAAAATACTTCCACTGATCTTGAGGAGGAAACGGTACCAATAGGTAATATGGAGCTTAAGAGGCAGCTGGATGCCAAAATGAAATAGTCTCAATTCTTCAAAATTTCCGTCGAACATGGGATTACTACAAGATTACAAGCTATCCCATAGGCCTCCATAACTCCCATTGTTCCTACTATAGTTATTGTTCCAAGAGAGGGTGCCTCTCAAGTAGAAGCTACTAAAACATAACCTCTTATTGCTTCTTCAACACAATAGGCTACACCTCCTCCAGTGCCAACCCAAGAACATGTTATCATCCATAACATTGAGACAAATTATAATGAAGATGATGAACCCATTGTAACTGTAACAAAGAAGAGGAAAATTGAAAATAAATCAAAAGAACCACAAGAAGATCCTGCTACAACTCAATTGGAGAAGCAATCGAAAGCTATAGGAGAACCAACTGTATAGGTACAACCGATCAAAATTCATGTACAGGTTATGGGAGAAGATGCACAGGATGCACATGATGAAAGGATGGTCCTTACTCTAGAGGACCAAGAAATATTAATTCAACAGTTAGGAGGACATAAACAAAGATAGGCGGAAGAAGTAGAGAAAGCATTTAAAGAAGAAGTTTTAGAAAATTTGGAGGGGATAGAAAAGCAACAACAACCCACATAGGAATTGCAAGCTAATCTTGCTCAACAAGTTGCTCAGATCCAACAAAGGCCACCAACTCCTCTAGATCAGTAGGAGCAATGAGAAGCACAAGAAGATGAAGAGCACCAAGAGGAAGAGCAAGAACAAAATATATAAGCTCATATGATCACTGTAGAAGTAACAATGTAGGGAGAGGAGCAAGATGACAATGTCCCCCAATGGTTAAATATTACCTTTAAGAAGAAAGAAAAGGTCATCCTCCCAAATATAACTTTGTCGGATGTGATTATAGAATCTCCAAGGAGAGTGAAAAGAGTAAAAATGATTCATCATCTTTCAAGGATGAACTCAGGAGAGGTAATTGCCAATATAGCAACACCAGTGCAATATTATGGGGGATCATCCCAAGCTACCCCTAAATATCAAGTGTCTAAGGTTAACTTAGGCAAACAGACCAAGTGGGGAGAGATGGCTACTTTAGTTACTGCAACATCTACTATTCATTCAAGGATGGAGAAGGAATATAAAGCTAAGGTAGAGGTTAAGGCACAATTGAGGCAATACAAGCAATTGATCATGGAGATAGCTAAGGTGCTTGACTCTAGAGTGGACGACACCTTGCCATAAGGTGATATAAAAGCATTGTATGAGATGAAGAAAGTAGCAACAATGATTAGGACCTGGGCTCAAGATCAAATGGATAAGGTTAAAATGTTTTTGTAGGACACATTGAAGATGTTTGCAAAAGCTCATGACAATGAGAAAGCTCTTTTTTCCTATTCCAACCAGTGGGAACAACATATCCTTCATCTCTCACAACTGCATAAGATTCTTACGAAGATTCAAAGATTGGAAGAAGAGACCATTGCAAAAGAAGACTTGCTAGGAGAAGAGAGTGTCAGTAACTTGCAGTCATATATAGATATTGTGGATTTAAAAATGGAGATCATGGAGCAATGCCGCACCAAGGTTCTTAAGGAACATCCTTCATTTCTCAAAACACTTGAACAATATGAGAAATTGTTGGTTAAATTATTGGGGAAGTATGGTTATAACCTTAAGCAAAGAGGAGTACTACATCAAGAGACCATACTTGGATGATGGGATTCTTTTACCACTGACCAATTCGCAGCCATTGCGGAATTCACCATAGAAATAATGGATAGATATATGTATATGGTATTTTAATGCTAGAGTGCATAAGTAATGATGAATGATATGGTCAGTAGGTTAGCAAATATAAAAGAGATACTTAGAGTATCCAAATTTAGGATCCAATGCATTGCTAACCCACCTGCTGCTTCCATGGAATGCTTCCTCACCAACTACCAAAATTACAAGAAGAATAAAAAGAAAAAATAGATAGTTGTGAAAAGAAAATGCATGCTCGAACACCATCATCGCTGCTACAACTAAGCCTTCAACTAATGCTGCATTTAATGTAATTGATTTTTAGAGTATTCTTTTTGCATGGTTTGAAGTTTTTGCTACTGGAGCACTGTTTTGAAAGTGAACCTTGAGTATCAGTTTAGTATCACTTAATCTACAGTACATGTTCTCTTGGTTTTTGTTCTTTGCAGTCTGGTATCTTCTTCCATTTGAATCAACAACTTGTCCTTTCAAGCTTTATTGTTTTATGAATCATATTGTGCATGTTAATGGTATATGAGGATTAAATAATAGAGTGATTATATAATCTTGTGATTATCATTTCCATTTATGTGTGGGTTATATGACTTCACATATCTGTTGGAACATCCCTTTTGAATGTTTATTAGATGTTATTGATAATACCTTTCTATGATCCATTAACTTCATAGTGCATTTAGTTGTTATGTATTGATTTTGTTACCATCTCTTGTTACCCTAATCTATCTTTTGACATTTTTTTGGATTGAAGTTAAAATTGAAGAAATCTAAAAAAAAGAGAGGAACTATGTTTACTTAGTTACAACCAGCAGGCCCCTTGACAGGTACAATCGTATCTGCCACTGAGTGATCCAACATCGTCGTGACCCTACTATAGAGACCTTGGAGTAATTAGTCTTTCAAGATTGATTTCTTTTCGAGAGAGGTGGTATACATTTTATGTTCTACCTGCCTATTGGTGAGTATGTCAAAACACCCATTAGCACTTCTGAGAGAAAATATTTTTGAACACATTAATATTCCATTCTTTAATCTTTGTTTTAATATATTTCATCTTGTGAAATAATCTAAATTGAAAAGTCCCTTCTACCCTAGGTGCTTGTTGCCACCATGATTGCAGAAGAGGTAAGAAATCTTGATTTCTAAACCAGATAGCTTGAAATTTGAAAGAACCCTTTGAGGACAAAGTAAAGATGGAAGAATGCAGAGATAAACTGATTGGAAAATGGTCTGATTCTAACCATGGCAAAATATCATATTGAAGATCATATTTTCTGCAACCCAACTAGCAGATGTCAAGAAGCGATCCAACCTAACAACAATGTGAAATGATCTTACTGTTTAATAGTCCAAGTAAATGAACCCTTGAAGGAATGATATCAATAAATGCATTGTTTTGTATTAAATTCTCAAAATCATTCATAACTTTAATACGAGGTATAATACCGCCTTTTTTTTAGATAATGGCAGTATGCCATTAATGTCCCCATATATAACCAGTTTAGGAGCCTCATAAGTCTCAATTTCTTTCCAAAGTCTGCTTTTTCCTTGTGTGGAATTAGGGGCATAAACATTAATTATGAAAATTTTTAAGCCGAACTGGAAAACTTTAAAAGCTTGCCAATTTGGACAGTCCACTAAATGTTACAATGTGATTGAATAAGGCTTCCATAATGCCAATAATCTCCCAGAGGCACCATTTGTAGCTGTATGGAAGGCTTCCCATCTCATCCATTTAGACAATATTGAAACATATGACTCTGCTAAGAGTTTTGTTTCTTGGTAAACAATAATATCCTCCCCAAAAGAATCTAACCAATGCTTGATACGAGTTCTTTTCTCAGGGGTATTGAGACCCCTGATATTTCAAGATATTATTTTCATAAGCACATCAGAGAGCTAATGGCTCCCCTAAACCTATTTTTGATGCTATCATTCAAAGTCAACTGCCTATCGGAGGTAATTTATTGTTGGGTGATGTACTCAAGTTTTTCCTTCCCTATTTATTAGGAGATCTATGCTGAATAATTGAAGGGTATTGTTGAATTACAAGAGTATTAGAGAAAGCAAACTCCATTTCATCTTCAACGAACATTTGGGAGCTTGTATCCATCAAATGTTGCAAGGGAGACCCAATTTGCATAAGAGTTAGTTCCATATTGAAGGGCTCTACAACAACAACAGTGGAGTGATCATCTTCTTCTAAATCCATTAAAGGTTTAATTTCAAAAAACTCTGAAACAGGATTAACCCGCCCCTCCTCTAAGCTTGGTAAAGAAGAATATGTGCATATTTGAATCAGAATTGGGCATCTCTATCCCTTCCAAAGAAAAAAAAGGATGCTTGTTGTCCCAGTAAGATGTATAGCAAGACATATGGGATGATGGTGGTCCTTCCAAACTTAATGAAATAGGTAAGTTAAAAGTACCCCATGTCAGAATGGAGGCAATTCATTTAACCTGAATCTTTGAAGGCTTAAACCAAGGAGCATACAAATGGAGTAACAATTTATTCAACAAAGTATCAAGATATGACAAATATTTTGACAACTTGATAGAGATTTGGGGTTTTTGAATAAAACTCTGCTTAGAAAAAGGAAGTATTTCCCAACCTACATTTTATGTAGAGCCCATTTCCCAAATGGACACTACTCCAAGATTAGAACAAATAACAACCTCTTTTCCTTTGTTGAGAAAATATTAGTGTTATCAATATTAGAGTTATCAATGTTATCATCCTGGCAAGTAATGCTTTGTTCTGACTATTTACAATGCTTTAAGGAATGCCCATAAAGATGACAATTCTGACAAACATTATGGGGAACCTCCAAAAACAATTTCTGAAACCAAAGACCCAAAGAAGATTTGATCAATATTTTTTATGGAATATCTTTATCCATGTTTATCATGACACAAACCCTAATCGATGGGAGAGGGTTGTGAAAAAAAATTCATATTGTGTTCCAGAAAATACCCAATTTGTTTAGCCAAAATTTCTACAATGAAAACTTCTCTATACTCCAAAGGAAGAGACCAGAGCTGTATCTAGAATGGAACAAACCTAATGCGATGACTACGGGGATTGATATTAGGAGACCATGCTTGGATTTTTTAAACCATAATCTTTAAAAAAACATGATTTAATAGTAAAAATGTCATCTTTAGTATGAGAGGAAGAGAAAAACACAATGAAAAACCTCGACCCTTTATAAATGTAGAATACTTGGTTTGCTCCATGCCAATGATAAAAACCCACAATTCTAAATATGAGATTGGGGGAGTGAAACACCAAAACTTATAGATAAGAGTCGTAGTTTTGAGATCTTGTATCTCAGATCAACTCATTTGATAGGAAGACTTCTAGAATATGAGACTTGTGATGATTATCTCCTAAATTTATTTGGGGAATAAAAGAGATACCCTGTTGCTGGCGCTCCCCAAAATTTCCAGATTGAAGGTGATCCGATGATTTAGAAATCAAAATATTGTTGGAAAAAGTGGAAGGATAAGAAGCAACAACACCCTTAGAACTAAGCTTATTGAGATGCGCAGAGAATTTGTGATGATCACAATGTAAATATTATTAGAGAAAGTTTTTTGAAGCAGGATATTATTATTAGGTCCTGGAGACAACTGAGAGGGGGGGGGGGGGTGTGAATCAGTTGTCTAATAAATTCAAACCAAAAACCATTTACCCAACTTAATGCTTAATACCGGTAAACCAGTTAAGTATGCCGGTAGACAGTGTTAACAGTAAATTGCTATACCGGTAAAAATTAATGCATGAAACATAAACATAAAGTCATCCACAACACATAACACCAATATTTGTACGTGGAAACCTTGTAAGGGGAAAAACCACGGTGGAAAACCTTACCCACAATCAGATGATACTGCTATAGATAGTAAGTGTACATAAATGGGGTCTGCACATGTAGAAAGGCCAATAGCCTAGAGCTCACTGCTCAATCACAAAATGGGAGTCACATTGACTACAGTTGGATGGTTAAATCCAATAAGAATGTACTATACAAAGTATCATCTTCATATGCTAGATTCAGTACCGGTGTAATGCTGATATGCTTCTACAAAAACCTAGCTTCACCTTCAAATGATGTCTTTGTGTATACCTTTGCTTAATCTCGCATATACCTTCTCACAACTATTTTTCGCATTCCACATTCGATCTTACAGATAAGATCTTACATTTATAACATAACCTAAGACCGATTTTAGTAGGTCGGCTCTACAAGATATTACAATAAAAACATTTTACAAACAATATAATATCCGATGCAATAACCGATTAAACATGTCAGCTTAATGCATTTACAATAATAATAAATCATCTCCATAGCGTGCCATGCTGATTTGGAAAAGATAAACCTGCCGGTGTAACCCTAGATAACCCTGGACCTATTTACCAGTAAAAGCAAATATGCAAATATGAATATACCAGTGATTAATTCTTCAAAACAAAGTGTCCACATGATGTCTTCGACATTACCAATTGTCTTCCATATAATTCCAAGTGTCGGTGATCATTATATCCTGCCGATGAACCATATACCAGTAACTGTGCAATAGTTACTTGTTTGTCGGTGAATGTTGTTGGATCTCCAAAGTGCTAGTGTTTCAATAGGTGTTGACATCAATGACAAAACCATACCAAAATACCAACAATCTCCCCCTTTGGCATTGATGGCAACACAAGATGGAAAAAACCATCAAAGTGTCAAAATGGAAATGCCAAATACCAAAAACTAACAATCTCTTTTAAACAACAATTTCTCCCCCTGGGAGCAACTTGTGTTTATCCAAAGATTTATTTTCAATACCAATCTCTCCTCAAAAGATAATGTGTTTTTCCATAGATATCTCTCCCCCTTTGACATCAAATGCCAAAGTTACAAAAATCAAGTTCATATACAAAATACCAATCAATTCAATATACCAAATACTCCCCTTGAGAAGTAGCTTCCTCATCAAAGACGGAATTAAAAGATTTGTCTTTCAATTTTGCCAGTTGATGAAAATCATCAACTGTCTAAGTCTCTACCGGTGGTGGTATGAATCAAAGTTGATCTCTGAGATATTCAAAAGTCTCCTTAGGCAAAGGTTTTGTGAAAATATCTGCAAGCTGTTCTTTAGTATTCACATAGACCAGTTTTATCTCCTTTTCTTCAACTTTTTCCCTTAGAAAATTCAGTTTGATAGAAACATGTTTTGTTTTAGAATGTAATACCAGATTCTTAGATATATCAATTGTTGCAGTGTTATCACAATATATAGTAATAGGTTCCTTGCATTTTACCTTTATGTCTTTCAACATTTGCTTAAGCCAAAGTACCTGTGTACAGTTTGTTGTTGCTGCAACATATTGTAATTCTACTATTGATAAGGATGTACAACTCTGTTTCTTACTTAACCAAGAAACTAATCTCCTTCCAAGAAAGAATGCTCCTCCAGTGGTGCTTTTTCTATTATCCACATCTCCTGCCCAATTTGCATTTATGTATGCACATAGATCAAAATTTTCATCTCTAGGATACCATAATCCAAGATTTTTTGTGCCTTGTAAGTATCGGAAAATCCTTTTTACTGCCGATTCATGATTTTCCCTAGGATTACTTTGAAATCTAGAAACAATACATACTGCATTCATAATATCAGGCTTGGTTTGTGTCAAATACAGTAAACCTCCTATCATAGATTTGTATCTAGTTGGATTAACAGGTGTAGATTCATCCCTTTGAGATAATTTGTCATTTTTAGTCATAGTGTGCTTACCGGTTTAGAGTTCTCCATCCCAAATTTCTTTAGTAATTCTTTCAAGTACTTGGATTGACTCAAAAATATATCTTTATCAGTCTGTGAAATCTGCAATCCTAAAAAGAATTTTATTTCTATAATCATAGACATTTCAAATTCTTGCTGCATTTTAATAGAAAATTCCTTACATAATCCATCTTCTCCTCCAAAGCTTATATCATCAACAAATACTTCTATAATCAAGATGTCATCATTAGTTATTTTGTAATATAAATTGTTGTCTGCATTTCCTTTAGTAAAACCAATTTTTAAAAGATACTTATCCAACCTTGCATACCAAGCCCTTGGGGCTTGTTTCAATCCATAGAAAGATTTTCTTAACCTGCAAACCATATTGTGAGATTTTGCCAAGATCAAGAGCTCAATGAAATGTACAAAATAGAGACACAATATAGGATAAGAATAAACTATATTCTCATCAATAGAAAATTATCAATAATACTTACATACAATGTAGATGAGCCTGCTTATATAGGTAAGGCTAGGGATATGTGAGCACACAAACATGACATGTGGCTCAATAAGAAACAAGGGTAGGTAGGAAATAGGTGTGGGTAGGTAGCAGAAATAATATAATAGTCCACATGAGGTGGATCACCCACTGAATGTGGAGTGTAACAACAATATCAACACCATAAAAGGTGGAATTTCTCCTACACACACTATCCCAATGTGGCACAAACACCCAAGTGTCTCATATCCAAACTACTATGAAATGCATTTCCTAAGTAAACTTAAGTAAGTGTAATAATATCCAAGATGAATAATTATTTACACCAACACATATCATTGTCATCTGTCAAAGAAAATCCATTAGGTTGTTCAATATATACTTCCTCTTCAAGATCTCCATTCAAAAATGCACATTTAATATCCATTTGATAAACTTTGTAGTCCTTGTGAGCTGCAAAAGCCAAGAATAATCTAAATGCCTCAATTCTAGCTACTGGTGCAAAGGTTTCATTGTAATCAACTTCTTCTTTCTAAGAATATCCCTTACACACTAGTCTTGCTTTATTTCTGACAACCTTACCATCTTCATTAAGTTTGTTTCTAAATACCCGTTTGGTTCCAATTACATTTTTATCTTTAGGCTGGGGAACTAATGTCCAAGTATTATTTTTCTCAATTTGTCCTAATTCTTCTTCCATAGCTTTAATCCAAAATTTATCTTCACATGCCTCATTGATAGATGATGGTTCAATTTGAGAAATAAGACATACCTCTTCATTTTCCAATCTTCCTCTTGTCATAACTCCTTTAAATTTGTTTCCAATTATCTGATCTTCTGAATGATTCAATCTTACATAGCGGGGTGTCTTAGTTTGTTGTTGTTCTTCAATTACTGTGGAATCCTCTGATGGTACCGGGGTAACTGGATCTTCATTCTGTACTAGTGGATTTAGTGTAGGTTCATGGTGCAGGAGCACCCTTCCAATCTCTTCCTCCTTCTTTGTTTTGTTGGTGTTATACTTCTTTAGAAGCCATTGCATATGAATAAGAGCCATGAGCTCATTTGTCCTAGACTAGGTCCTAGTTTTAGGTCCTTGGTGTTTTGTTGTGATTTCTTGTGCAGGAGAGGTTGAGTGTGCCTTGGATGTGTGTTAGGCCTTATTGTCATGTTACTTTCCTTAGGATAGCCCAAAATAGGCTTAGGAGTCATGAAAAGCAACAATGGCAAAGTTGCTTAAAAGATGCAAAAGTTGCATGACCACTTTTAAAAGTTGTCAAGCAACTTTTCCACCCAAATTGTCAAAGACCCTTGTTGAGTGTGGAGAGCCCTAATTTTGGCACAATGACTAAGGAGAGGGTAGTATAAGTATTTACAAACCCTAAATTAATCGTGGGATGTCAGACATTGTATGGCCCAAGCAAAGTGACCTGGCTGTGACTATTTGTTGGTTACCAATCAATTTGAATGAAGCAACCAAGCAAGTTAATGGATTGATTTTGCGTGAAAAACTATGGGAATGTATTCTATGGTGTAAATAATTTCATTTTGAGCAATTAGATTAGGTTTTTATTTGTAGATTGAGTGTGTTTGTAAATAGATTGTAAATTGTCTTCTTACTGTCCAGTTTTGGACAGGATTGTGTAAATGGCTACTTAACTCCATTCCCCATTGTGGAACCACCATGAAACCATGGGGAATGAGAGTAAAAACCTTGTACTATACTGAAAAGAAAGCAGGGCCCTTGGAAATGCAGGGAGACCATCAAGAGACCCAATCCTAGGCGAGACTGAACAGTGCCCGGCTAGGAAGGGTTAAGTTGCAGAGGTCTTGGAGAGCAAGGTTGGTTAGAGGAGAGTGCGTCCTTTTGACAAGGTGTAAAGGAGTGTTTGAAGCATCATTGGTGTGAAGAAGAAGCCTCCACCAATCCAGACAAGGTAGCTAATACACAAAACATATACTGTGACCCAGGCAAACCATAAAACCCTCACAAAACCCTTAAAAACTCCAAAATTAGCCCAAGGCACTGTACGACCACTTGGAAGCCTAAAACCTAGAAAATATTTGATCCCTTTCCAAATTAATGGTAGTCCATTTTGGGAGTTTGGGTTGTTTGTATCGTTTGTGAGAGGAAGCCCTAAAGGACCGGGTAGGAGGCCTAATTGGTCCTAATCCTTGTAGCCCTATTTTGTAAGCAAAAAGACAAAATTGTGAAATCGGTAAGAGGTAGGAAGCTTGTAACCTCTTGGGGGCACTTGAATGGGTGGAAGAACCATGAATAGACCTAAAATAACCTTGCTAAGACCTTGGAAGGTGTGGAACAAGCCTAGCCCTTATTAGCCATAGTAAGTGGTTTTGAGTCTCATGAGTAGGTGAGACCTTAGGAGCAGCATTGCAACTCATTGGTGGGTGGATTGGGAAAGGTCAAGGGATTCCTCAAGCTAGCGAAGTCCTAGAGACCCTAGGGTGTGAAGAGAACACTAGGTGATCCAAGGAAAGGATCCAAGAGCATAGACTAGGCTAGTCTATCCCAAACCCCATCCCATCAGTTCATTTGTCACAATTTTTATTGCATGTTCAGAGTCTATATACCTTGAAGTTCCTTTGAATTGTTCATCAATATTTACATTTGTACTCTCAATAATTTTCTGCAATCTCTTATTAAAACATCTATATGCCTTGCTCTTAGATGAATAACCAAGAAATATTTCTTCATCACTTCTAGGATCAAATTTGCCAATATACTCATCTCTTCTAATATAACATTTACTTCCAAAAATTCTAAAATACTTAAGAGTAGGAGTATTACCAAACCATAGTTCATGAGGGGTCTTACCGGTTTCACCTTTGATGTGAACTTTGTTGAATGTATAGACAACAGTGCTAACTACTTCTCTCCAATACACATGTGGTAGATTTGATTCAGATAACAAACTTCTTGCTACATCCAAGATAGTTTTGTTTTTCCTTTCAACAACTCCATTCTGCTATGGTGTTCGAGGTGTTGATAACTATTTTCTGATTCCATTCACTTCATAGAGTGTATTAAAGTCCTTAGATATGAATTCTCCTCCTTGATCTAATCTTAAACATTTGATTTTCTTACCGGTTTCATTCTCAACCATTGCTTTGAACAGTTTGAACTTTCCAAGTGCTTCTGATTTTTCTTTGAGAAAAGTAACCCAACACATTCTAGAATAATCATCAATAATTAGCATGAAATATCTATCACCTTGTAAGCTTTTAGTTCTAGCTGGACCATATAAATCAGTGTGAATCAAATCAAGAGCATTATGGATTTTTCTAGAATACTTTTGAAACTAGCTCTAACTTGTTTTCCAAATTGACATTACTTACAAATTGTATTCTGAGGTTTCACAATTTTAGGTAGATCTCTAACTGCCTTAGAAGTACTGATTTTTACCATGCAATCAAAGTTTACATGACATAGTCTCTTATGCCATAACCAACTTTCATCTATATGTGCAATCAAGCATGCCTTTTCACTGTTATTGAAATGAAAGATATTACCTCTAGTCTGATTACCGGTTGCAATTTCCAAACCAGTTCTATTCATGATTTTACAGTTTCCATTTTTAAATTGTAACTAAAATCCCTTCTCAACTAATTGACCAACACTTAAAATATTATGCTTTAATCCTTCAACATAGTAGACATTGTTAGTGTTATGCTTACCATCAAGAGATATTGAACCCTTACCTTTGATTGAATAGGCTTTGTCATCTCCAAATCTTACTAAACCTCCATTATATTCTTGAAAGTTCAAGAATTTACCTTTGTATCCTGTCATATGATCCTCATCAGAATCATCAGTCACACCTTCATTAGCAATGTAACAAGATTTGTCTTTGTTCTTCTTAAATCTGTATCTCTGATATTCAGGATTAGGCTTGTATGTTCTTCTAGCTTCTTCTCTTAGTCTAGCATGTCTATCAGTGCATCTTGAAGCCATATGACCAATTTTATTGCAGTTGAAACATTTAAAGGGTGATTTACCTTCATACTTATTTCCAATTGGACCTTTTGGCATTTTCCTTGCAATAGTGCTTCAAGTTCTTCAAGCTCTTCATTCTCCTTCCTAGTTTCTTCAAGTTCTCTTGCATAAAAGGCTTTCCAATCTGATTTCTCAAATGATGGAGCAGATGATGTTGATGCTTTAAAGGCCAAATCTATCTTTATAGTAGCAACATGACCAAACTCCTCAATTTCAAAGGCTGAAAGTTTTCCAATCAATGTATCCCTAGTTACTGATGTATTAGGCATTGTTCTCAACTCATTTATAGCAGTAACCTTCATTTTATATGCTGGTGGCAATCTTCTTAAGATTTTTGAAACAATTTCATCCTCACTTAAGGTTCCTCCACAACATTTAATACCCAAAACAATTTCATTTACTCTTTCCATAAAAGAAAAAATTCTTTCATCTTCTTCCATTTTTAGATGTTCATACTTGACTTGGAAGCTTTCAAGTTTTGCAATCTTGACTATGGAATCTCCTTCATTTAGTGTTTCCAAATGATCCCAAATAGCTTTAGTAGTAGATCTATCTGATAATCCCATGATTTGTTGATCTGATAATGCACTCAAAAGTGCTTCTCTTGCTTTGCAATCATTCTCCTCATCTTTAGCTAAGGTAGTTGGAGCAGTCTGACCAGCTACAACAGCAGTATAACCATTTTTTGTAACTTCCTAGATGTCTATACCAATACAATTCAGATGTGTCTCCATCGTAATCTTCCAAATCCCATAGTTGGTTCCATCAAGTTTAGGACTGTCCTTCCTGAAATAATTAGTAGACATTGGATCTCCTCAAGTTGTTAAACTTCTGTAAAAGAGGACTAAGCTCTGATACCAATTGTTAGGTCCCAGAGACAACTAAGAGGGGGGGGGGGGGTGAATTAGTTGTCTAATAAATTCAAACCAAAAACCATTTAACCAACTTAATGCTTAATACCGGTAAACCAATTAAGTATGCCGGTAGATAGTGTTAACAATAAATTGCTATACCGGTAAAGATTAATGCATGAAACATAAACATAAAGTCATCCACAACACATAACACCAATATTTGTACGTGGAAACCCTGTAAGGGGAAAAACCACGGTGGGAAACCTTACCCACAATCAGATGATACTACTACAGATAGTAAGTGTATATAAATGGGGTCTGCACATGCAGAAAGGCCAACAGCCTAGAACTCACTGCTCAATCACAAAATGGGAGTCACACTGACTACAATTGGATGGTTAAATCCAATAAGAATGTACTACACAAAATAGCATCTTCATATGCTGGATTCAGTACCGGTGTAATGCTGATATGCTTCTACAAAAACCTAGCTTCACCTTCAAATGATGTCTTCATGTATACCTCTTCTTAATCTTGCATATACCTTCTCACAACTCTTTTTCACATTCCACATTCGATCTTACAAATAAGATCTTACATTTATACCATAACCTAAGACCAATTTTAGTAGGTCAGCTCTACAAGATATTACAATAAAAACATTTTACAAACAATATAATATCCGATGCAATAACCGATTGAACATGTTAGCTTAATGCATTTACAATAATAATAAATCATCTCCATAGCGTGCCATGCTGATTTGGAAAAGATAAACCTGCCAGTGTAACCCTAGATAACCCTGGACCTATTTTTCGGTAAAAGCAAATATGCAAATATGAATATACCAATGATTAATTCTTCAAAACAAAGTGTCCACACGATGTCTTTGACATTACCAAGTGTCTTCCATATCATTCCAAGTGTCGATGATCATTATATCCTGCCGGTGAACCATATACCAGTAACTGTGCAATAGTTACTTGTTTGCCGGTGAATGTTGCTGGATCTCCAAAGTGCTAGTGTTTCAATAGGTGTTGACATCAATGACAAAACCATACCAAAATACCAACAATTATTTGGAGATGTGAGAAAATCATTAGGAGGTGATTCACAAATGTCAAAGATAGATTGAGGACTTTTATCCAACCTTCATGGACCCCAAGGTCGATGTGTCAGCTTGTTCTTCACATGATTCATAGCATTTGGAAGCTTTATAGTTGACCTCAAGGGTTGAGCCCACTTCTTCCCACCCTCATGGAATTTAAAATTAGTATCATTTGGAGTTTTCAATGGGAAATGCAGTGCTCCACCCATTTTCTATCTTTTGTTATGTGCTAATGAAGGTACATGTTGTTGATATGATCATCTAATGGTTCTCCTTCTAGTGTTGATAACCGATATGCACCTGGTTTATAGACTATTGTGATGACATAAGGCCCAAGCCAATTTGGTTCAAACTTACCTCATTTCTCTTTGTCTTGCTGATTTTTAGGGTTTTCTCTTAGGACCAAGTCACCCACCTCAAATGTGTGAGGCTTCACCTTGTGATTATAGCTACAACTTATATGTTTCTTATATGTTTTGAGATGATTGAATATTGTTTTTTTGACACACATCTAACAATTCCAAATCTTAGAAGCAGGAGACCCTGTAGTCTTCATCACTGATAAGATCTTGTAACGAAACCCATAAAGATGATAACTCAACCTCAATGGGAAAGATAGCTTCAACACCATATACAAGTGAGTAAGGAGTAGCTCTTGTGGGTGTGCGAACACTTGTGGGATAGGCCCATACTATAGGATTGAGTTGGATGTGTCAGTTATGGCCAATGTCATCAACTATCTTTTTGAGGATTCTAAGGATAGTTTTGTTAGACACCTTGACTTGATCATTACCTTGAGGGTCATATGGAGTGGAAAATCAATGATGGATATGGAATGAATCACACAGTTCATGAATATATTGATTCTTGAAAGGATGCCCATTGTGTGTGATGATGGAAAGGGAAACACCGTAGTGACAAATTATATAGTTGAGGATAAAAGTTGTGATCTGCTCTCAGGTGACTTGGGTGAGAGGAATGACTTCAATCCACTTTTTAAAATACTTCATGATTGTGATTATGAATTTGTGGCCAATGGAAGATGGAGGGTGAATCTTGCCTAGGAGATCGAGTCCCAATTGACAAAAGGGCCATGGAGTAGTGATTGACTGAAGTTATTATGTTGGTGCATAAATGAGGTTTCCATGAATTTGACACTACTTATATTTTCTGACAAACTGATATGAGTCCTTCTCTATTATAGGCCAATAGTATCCAGTCCTCATGAGTTTCTTAGCTAAGGCTGGACCACTAGAGTGAGCACCACATATACCTTCATGAACCTCATGTAACACGATTTGAGCTTTCTCACTTTCTAAACATCTAAGGAGATTACCATCTAGAGCCCATCAATAAAGGATATTAGCTAAGATGACATAGCAGGAGGATTGGCAAATGAAAGTATGGCATTGATTGTTGGAAAGGTCAGGTAGAAGGATATTGTTGCACATGTAAGTGAAAATGCTACCGTACCAAGGGGAATCAGAACCAACAACACATCATTTTTTTAGGAGAGATCTCGTATGAGTGGACCAAAATATTATCCACCAAGAACTCATAGCAAGTCTGATTTTGTGGCATATCGATTAAAGAAGCAATAATAGCCATGGCATCTGCAGCTCGATTATTATGTCTTAGAATTTATTCAAAAGATATCTTCATGAAATACTTTTTGAATTCATCCACCATTTTCTTATATGGCATTTTCTTTTCATCCTTAGTCTGGTAATCATCATTCTCTTGGTGAATCACAAGAGTAGAGTCCCAAAAAACATGAAGTTCTTGGATCTTCCATTGAACTGTGATCTGTAGTCCTGTTGTTAATGCTTCATACTCTGCTATGTTATTTGTACAAGGGAATGATAATCGATATGATTTAGGAATGGAATCCCCTTAAGTTGTGATGAGAAGGATGCATGCACTTGCTTCATGTCGTGTGTATGAACCATCAAAATATGGTTGCCAACATCTTGAGTTTGTTACTGTAAAGCTGGATTCATCTAGGAACTCTGTGACAATAGGAGTATCATCAATTATAGGTACATCTACAAGTTGTTCTACAATGGATTTTCCTTTAATTGATTTTCTATCCACATATTCAATATTAAATTCACTCAACATCATGACCCATTTAGCCAATCTCCTTGTAAGAGTTGCCTTGTTGAGTAGGTATTTTAGTGGATCAATTCTTGCAACAATATTTGTTTTATGAGTTAGCATGCAGTGACACAATTTATGTGCAGCAAAAACCATGACAAGACATGCACGCTCAATTGGAGTGTAATTAAGCTTGTAACCAGCCAATGTACGACTGATGTAATAGATAGCTCGTTCTTTACCATCATGATCTTGTTGTGCCAAGAATGCTCCCAATGTTGTTGATGTAGCTAATATGGGTTTTCCTTGAATAGGTGGCATCAATACTTGTGGATTTAAGATATATATTTGAGAATTTGAAAGGCCTGTTAACATTTATCATCCCCCTTGAGCTTGATATTCTTGTGAAGTAGATGCTAAAAAGGATGATATTTATTTGTGAGTCATGCTATGAAACTTAAGATTGATTGAAGTCTTCCTTGTAGAGATCTGAGTTGATTGATGTTCTTCAAAGGTGGAATTTCCAATGAGGCTCTGACTTTTTGTTGGATCTACTTCAATACCTCATTGTGAGACAATGTATCCTAGGAGTTTATTCGAGGTCACCCCAAAGACACATGTCTTAGGATTTAATCTTACTTTGTACTTTTCTAAGTGATAAAAAATCACTAATAAAATGTCCAAATTCTCTTCCCTTATAACTAATTTTCCCAATAGATCATCCACATAATCTTCCATGGTGACATGCATAAGATGATGAAAAATAGTTTTCGTGGCTATCTAATATGTTGCACTTGCATTATTTAATCCGAAGGGCATGATGTTCCAACAGATTGTGCCCCAAGGACATGTAAACATTTTTTTGTGTTGGTCCTCAAGTGGTATCTTGATGAATCCATTCATAAGTGATAGCATTACATGGCCTGTTGTGAGATCTACAATTAAATTAATGTTTGGCAATAGAAAATCATCTTTGGGACAAGCCTTGTTGATGTCTTTGAAGTTTGTGCATATTCTAATATTGTTGTGTAGTTTTCCAATAGGTACAAGATTAGAAATCCACTTAGGATAGTTAATTGGTCTAATGAAGCCAACATCCAGTAATTTCTCAAGTTCTACTTTTACTAGTAGTGCCACATGTGGATGTATTTTGCATAGTTTTTGTTTAACCGTCTTGGCACCTAGAATAATTTTCAAGTGATGCATAACTAAATTAGGATCTAATTCAGATATATCTTCATATGACTATGTAAAATAAATTTGTCTCTCTTTGAAAAATTGTGTGAACTTTGGTCTCTCAATTTTTATTAATGACTATGCAAGAAAGATGTTGTGTGGTACCTCTTCTATCCCAATATTTGTCTTGATAGTTTTTCAACAAACATAGATGATTTGTAGGATTATAATCTTTGAACTCATTATTACTAACAAATGCATTAAAGTCCAACATGGTCTTTAATGGAGGAAAAATGCCATCCACCTTATTTGAAAGAGATAAGATTGCATCGAAGTTCCCCCCAATGATAACTGGCATAGTAAGATATGTAGCTAAGGTGGTTGATAATGAATCCCAAAGAAACTTCTTTCCCATTGTTGAATCCAGACCATACATAGAGACTACGTGAAAAACAAGACTAGAGTAGGAGACTTGAATCATAATATAATTTTCTTTGAATAAAACACTAGTCACTTGAATACCTACCTCCTTCCATAAAATTTCTAGTCCTCAAAAATCTCCCAGGGAGGTAGAAGCAATGTACTTCCAACATTTCCAATTTTTAAATGGTTGAAGTTGTGATATCGCTGAAAATTTTGTTTTGTTTTCTGTAGTAAAATAATATCTACCCCTAAATTCCTAATCCGAAACTTTATGAGATGTCTTTTGTTAGGGGCATTCAAGCCCCCAACATTCTAGGATACAATTTTCATTGCTTTCTTGAAGAGTGTGTCACTCTCCTCGAACAAATATTAGCATCTAACATGGTTTGAATGCTAGCTTTCACTTCATCTAAAGTTTTTTTGAGTTGTCTCTTCTTTTTTGGAGGTCTTCCAACCTTACATTTAGGATTCTTGACAACTACCTCCTTATTAAACTTATTTTGAAGAATAGAAGAATGAATAGGATATTCTTCCTCTATGATGTTCATACACTCAACAAACCCCAAATTATGATTCTCTAAGCACTCCCAAGACATGACATGTTGGTTTTCTTGTCGATCTGAGTCAAAAACATAGTTCAGAGATCCACATTCCTCAAAACCCCAAGGAGGATCAAGTGCACAAGATAAATGAAGGGAAATTTCCCTAAGAGGATTTGAGGTTAGGTTTTCTAGAAGAGCATAATCTATCTTCCCCTGATTGAGAGAAGAATAGCTTGAGGATATTGCAATCTAATAGGAAGGCTAGGACAAATGAAATTGAGCAAAGGCTTATTTATCAAACTCCACATATCAACACTCCTAATTTGAGGAATGGAGACCTCGGGAATCATAGAAGGGCCCTAAAAATGGGTAATAGCAGATGAATCATATGAAGAATTCAGAAGGGGTTGATAAAAAACCTGATTTACAATCTTAGACATGATTTGATGAAAATTTTTAACCAATTGTTGATGAATAAATTGATCTAGTTTTCCAACCAAGAAAGGAACTTTGAATTCTAATAAGATCTCATTACAAAGAAAATGAAGCTTTTATTTTTTGGGTGGCAATTGATCCTTAGTTCTGAGGAGGTTATTATTACCATGCTCAAAATTTTCTAGAGAAAATAAATGAAACCATGGGCAAACAAATTTGATACAAGACACAATCCAACTCTAATTACCTTGAATATTCATAGAAAGTAAGGTTGTGCTACTTACAGAAGGAAGTTCATTTTGTTCAAGATCATCCTTGAAGGAGGAAATATGTTGAGTTATAGCATATGCACACAAAGAAGGGTCATAAACATGATACTCACATATTCTAACCACTGTCAAATCAAATCCTTGACATTCTAATGTGAAGTGACCAAAAAGATTGGTCTTCTTAGCTACTAAGACAGGATCTTCAATGGACACTACCTGAACCCTTGAGCCAAATTTGGAATTAATGGTAATTTGAGAAGGACATGGCATAGATATATCAAAGAGAATATAAACCATGATGGGCAACTCTATGTGTTCGAAGGGGACAAGCTCATACTTGATAGAGATTCCCATATGATTAGCCAAAAGATGGATAAGCTCTAAATATTTATATTTCAAAGGTAAGGTAGGGACTACAATCCAAAAAGGGGTGTAATTTATACTAGCAGATTTATGATCAAAATTTAGAGTCCAAGGTTTTGTGAATAAACCAAAACCCTAAAAAAAATCCTCAGACACATGAATGCGATCCCTAAAATAGTTGCTAGAGAAGATTACCATGAAGAAACCATCCCCATGACCAATGTAAAAGACTTCATTGACATCTGGGAAATGTTCCTTAATCCAAGATTGGAGAGAAGAAAATTCAAAAGAACGATTCCAAAGCTTTCCTATAAGAGCCCTATCATAAAGATCAATAACCTGAGCTTGCAAAGATTCCTCTGGGATTGAGACATTGAATCGACCAACACCTGTTATCTAATTTTACTTTTAGCTCAATCAGGTGGAGCTGGTATAGTATTTTCAACTAAAAATGAAAAAGCACATACAAATTTCTGCTAAGTGTTCATACAAGTAAGATATGCTATCAATTGAAGCACTCAATTCAATGCAAATGTTTTACAAGAAGAAAGAGTATACACCTTTGCATAAAAGAATTTGTTTTCTTTATTCATGATTTTAAAAAGTATATTGTCCCACACAAGCCATGGGAGTAACTCATTCAATGGATTACAATAGAAAACTATATATTTGAAAATGAAGAAAATATGAAAAGGATAGGAATTTGTCATTGCCTGAAAGATGAACCCCAAGGTTGAATTGTTGAATCTTCGTCTCCTTCCACTTGAATTGCTTTAGGAGATGCTCCGTTGCCCCAAAATTATTTGTAACAGATGAAAAAGTGGTTTTAGAGCTTAGGATGCCTAATTGGATCATATGTAACACCGAAAAACATTTAATTTACTCTCATAAGGCATTAGATAAAATTATGCAGTCATTTCATGCATCAGAGAGAAAAGCAAAGAAAAAACATCAACATCCTTTACAATCCGAACTTCGTTATTTTATCTAACATATTTGTGTGGGCATGAGGCATTGCATTGATGATTAGTTATTTTCATTGATGGAAAATATCATTTGGAGAGTCAAATATCCAATCCGTAGTTCGATATTCCTTCATTTTGGAAGATTGATTGAGGTTCAGTGAGGTCTGGTAAGAAGAATAGTGTATCTGGTAGAGTGTGTAGTTTTGTAGTTAGCGGATTATTTTGGTTAAGTATTTTTTTTTGCAGATTTGGGAGATGTTTTGTGGATATGAAATTCACCTTATTCTAGGTTTGAGGTCTCCAATGTTAAGTTTGGTGTTGGTTAGAAGATTCGATAGAGCATTTTTTTGGCATAACAGTGTTTTGGTGTAGTAGCGTGTAAAGATTTGTTGTACAGATCGTACAAATTAACTTTGATGATTATTTATGTGTTCAAGGTTGATGAGACAACATATGGGAAGCGTGTGGATATCTTTTTTTGGTCCAGCTAGTTGTTTTTGGATTGGCTTAAGCTGACTTGGATTACACATTTCATGTTGCATGTTATGCAGTTTTTGGGGCCAACATGGAATTGATCTAATTTGATGGTGCATATATATTAGTTAGATTGATATGATCATTTGGGGTGTAGTTCAAGTTAGAGGAAGCATGTACGAGCAGTTGGGTGTATTTTCACTTGCGCAATTGAGAGATTTGTGCTTGAGTATGTGACAGAGTAGAGAGACAAAATAGTGGTAGAAGACCTTTTGTGCTTAACCAGAACTGCTTTTTGGCATTTGCAGATGCTACTTTTTAGTTCAAAGGCACTTGTTCCTATTTTTAATCATTTCTAAGGCAATGATCCTTCCTTTGGGTTGTATCCCTCTTTTTTAATTGAGCAGTGAGCTCTAGGTAGTGTGTCTGAATGCATGTGAATTCCCCTCTTGTAATATTATTATACTCATGATCAAAGTATTATAATATTGTGGGTCTCAATCCCACCGTGGTTTTCCCTTAACCGGGTTTCCATGTAAAATTATTGATGTTGTGGTGTTGATGATCTTGGCTTTGAGTTTCTGCATTTGCATAATGCAATTCTATGATCAGGTTATTAAAGTTAATTTTGCTAAACATTGATTCACCCACCACCCGCTCTCAGTGTTCTCTTGATTCCAACAATTGGTATCAGAGCCTAGTTCTTTGGAAGGATCCTAACAAATTGAAGGAGATCCAGGAAGGTGTCTTAATGGATTCAAGTGGTTTGAGACAACAACTTCTTATTGCACTTGATGATCTTGATCAGTCCAAAGACAAAGTCTGAGAATTAAAGACAAATCTCAAAGACGCTGAAAATTTCATTGATCATTGAAAGATCAAGTGAACATATCTAGAGAGAAGAGAAAGGAGTTGATGGACAAACTCAAGGAGAAAGAAAGTCAATGCATTGATGAGGAAGTTCTAAAAGAAAAGACAAAAGAATGTGATAGACTAGCAAGAGTTAATGCACTTCAGAAGAATGAGATGGAGGACTTTGTGATGAAATTGATAAAGGAGATTGAAAACTGAAAGAAGACTGAGGAAAGCTTGACTCAGTCACTAAAGGATAGATTTGATGAGTGTTGCAGACTAAATCATGAAAATGACCTGCTAAAACTTGAATTGATGCAATCCAAAAATAATGAGTAAGATCTTGAGAGACAAATCATAATTCTGAGAGATAAACTTACCACTACTAAATAGTACAAAGAAAAATTCAATGCAAGCTCAGCTAAGTTGGATGAAATAGTACAAGCTAGAAGAATAAAGGTGATATGGGAGGACTTGGATTTCAAAAAGGAGAAATCTTTGGATTTGGTCAAAGCAGTCAGTAGAATAACAAGAGGCCTCCGGTAAGACAACCTAATCCTTATAAACTCAATGGTAAATGCTTTGTTTGTAATAAATTTGGTCATCTGTCAAGTCAATGCAAAAATAAAACAAATAAAAATAATTCATCATTCACCAGTCAATGTTTCAATTGTAATAAATATGGTCATAAGTCAGTTGAATGCAGGAGTATGGTAAATAGGAGGTGTAGACACCCAAATCCGTCCACTTAATTAAATGAATACTTAGTATTTATTTGATTATTTAACCATCGATCAACAATCAATTAATTCATCTTAAACCTCTTCTCCTATTAATTAACTAAATTATTCAATTTAATTCATTTAACCATGTTTAGACAATTAATTAAATGAATAAAGCATATTTGTTTAATTAATCTCTCTCACATTTAAATAATTAAATATTTATTTAAATCTCTAAAAACCCTCCCACTTGCTTTCTCCTACAAATGCAAGTTGCACAATTCTAGTTGAAATAAATAAATTTTATTTTAATTAAAATCCCCTTTTATCCTCACCCATTTTCTCACTAACACTCTTCTAGATTCTTCTAAACCCCTTCTAGACTCTTCTAACCCCTTCTAATTAGCCTAATCCCCCTTTCTAATAATTTGCACATTCCCAAACAAAGGCCACTTCTCAAAAATGCCTCAAAGTCTTTGAAATGCATTAAAGGTTTTAATTTTTCAACAAGTTAACCCCCAAAGTCTTTCAAAGCCTTTATCTCTCTTACATAACCATTAATGGTTAACTCAACCTCCTCAGATGGTTAGAGACTTTCTCTCTAACTCAACCCTCATTTAACCCATGGGTCTCTTCAAGCATTCATTGCTTTGACCATGTTTATCTCCATTAACTCTTGCACAAGAGTTTATCCATTGGATAAAAGCATTATCCATTGGATAAAAGCTTTATCTAGTAAACCAAGCCTAACCAAACCCTCATTGGGTAACCCTCATGTCTCCTCAGGCATTAAATGCTCCTTCTCTCTCCTTTCAATCCATCTCATGTTGACACTTGTCATCATGAGATTGGGTTGAAAGCCATCACATGGATCCGAAACCCATCAATCTTGACCCTTCACAAGCCCACTCAATCTTAGCCATTCAATCAACATTTTTCCCTATAAAAGGACCTCATTGCCAAAGCAAAAAAAAGGAAGAAGAGAGCATTAGAGCATTGTTATTATAGTAAAATTTACATAGACATTAATTAGGAGCTTTCTCATAGCAAACCTTTTACACTTGCATAAGCATTTGTTTTTATTTACAACCATCTTGAATCTTCATATGGCATCCATGGATAGTGCTAAAAGCTGAGAGCTACATTCATTTGGGACTTGGAGAGGAGAGGAACAAGGAAGAGCCAACATCATCAAGCATAGGGGGGAGTATTAGAGTTGTCTAGTTCTTTATTTTCCTATTTTCTTTGTTACCAATCTTTCTTGATATTCTTTTGAAATGGATTCATTTTCATGTTATGTTTATGGTTGAAAGTTTACTAATATTATTTATTTATTGTCCACTAATCCCATTGTCATGACATCATTTGGTGAACCTGATGTGAATCAAACACGCAACCTTCTGATCTTTGTTTCTAAACTTTTTTTAAATTTTAGGATTTTCACGCATAGGATAGTGTTTTAGCACTTTCGTCTTGAATTAATGCCTCTGGTTTCTTTGAGTTGTAGCACTTCTGTTTTATATTAGCACTTTCAGTGTTTATTATAGCACCTTTGAGTATATTAGAGCTTATTTTCTCTATTATAGCGTGTTTAGTGTGATCTAATGCTTATGTTGTTAGTTATAGCACTTTTAAGTTCTGTTAGAGTTGTTGTATTCTAGAAGATTAGCGCTTTTGTATCAGGCAGAGAGCTGATAATTGTAAGAAAAAAGAAATTTTAGGCTTGTCAAACCCACCATCTTGTCTAACCTTTTGTGTGATTTTTGTAGGTCTAACAATTTGTTGTAGGTTTGGAGGAGTTAAATTAGAAACACTTTTTAGTCTTTGAGTTTAAAGTTAATCTTTCATGTTTTTTTTTAAACAAAGGGATTAAAATGAACCTCATGGTCTTTTGGTACAACTAAAATAAATTTCACTTTTACTTTAGTGCTTAAAACAAACTTAATCTTTCTTTTTTTCAAACAAAGAGATTAAAATGAACTTCATGGTCTTTTGGTGCAACTAAAATAAATTTCACTTTTACTTTAGTGCTTAAAACAAACTTAATCTTTCTTTTTTTCAAACAAAGAGATTAAAATGAACTTCATGGTCTTTTGGTGCAACTAAAATAAATTTCACTTTCACTTTGGTGCTTAAAACAAACTGAATCTTTCTTGTTTTCAGGCAGAGGGATTAAAATAAATTTCATTCTCTTTTGGTGCACTTAAAATCCACTTCATTTTCAGTTTGGTGCATAAAAAGAACCTCACATATATGTTTTTGCTACAAAGGCTACACGACTTTATTTTTGTTGACTAGGTTTTTGCTTTCCAAAAGTTTGTCAAGTGTCAAAATAGTTTTTAACTTGGTTAAAAAGAACACCATATTTGTTGGAGAAACATCTCCAAGTAGAAAATATATCACATTGTAATAAAGGATTAAAAAGAAGAAGTGAATTTTGTGTTTGGCACGCTTGTGCAAATCTGTAGAGTGGTCCCAGTTCTAACACACACTATCATCTCCCTTGGCTCTTGTGGTCCTAGGTGCAAGAGAAAAGGTTAGTAACGCTCTTAATTTTCTATTTTTAAGAGAGGCCTACCAAGAGACACATCACTCTTGGGATGACCTTGCGCCGTAAATCCTTCAAGTAGCTATAGAAATCAGGTGAGAGCGAAAGTTGTAACCTTGGGTGTAGCTGTTCCTACAGTGTAACTTTTCGAAAGGACATATGGGCCCCGTCGTGAGTTACAACGCTCTTAAGTGAGTCACTGTAGAATGAAATTATGTCCAAAGACACCGAACATTACTAGACACCTCTTATTTTAGAATCCCACTCATTCTATTGATTGAGGATATATGTGAAAAGTTCAGTGCAAGAGCATAGATGGTTTTTCTCCAAAGATACTCACCATACATATTTCCTTGAGTAGAAACAAGGCCTTTTGAAAGGGTACTTGTAGCTTGATGAAATTGGTGACTCCCCCATCATAGGGATCACCTATCTATTATGCTCATGCAAGACTTATTATATCGCATCCTTACCTACTATGGCAGGATACATAAGGTATGTAGTACGAAAGTTGAAGAAATATCAAGTTTTGGGCTGAAAATATCGCAACTGGTCATTACCTTAGGGATAAAAAGTGTTTGAGTTGTCTTCATCTTGTTTCATACCTGTGAAAATTAGGGTTGACTTTAAGCCTATGAACATACATACATTTATGAGGGTAAAAAATTTCATGATTGGGTTGATTTAGACCCAAACCTGTTGTGCCTTTATTGCAAAAAGCAAAGAATATGTGCTTGTGTGCTTGACGTATTTTCTTGTCAAAAGATTCAAACAATTGAAACAAGTTACACCCCAACAACAATCTCAACAAAACAAATTCACGCCTTTTTTGCAAAAATCTACCCATGCTTCATGTTTGGAAATCTCTCAAATACGTCAAAAAATCAATTTATAGAAAAACCAAAAAAAAGCAAAGTGAAAAGAAAACCCAAAAAATGATAAGTTTCTTATATAAAAACCACAAGTTATTGTTGAAACATCGCGCTTTCATCCATCGATATCATGATTTTAGTCATGGTTTGATCGATGACTTTGAATTAGAACCACTTGCATCACAAGATTTCTTTCAAAGAAGGGCTCTATCATATCATCACAATCATGGTCAATGCATTCCTCCATCATACATTCCGCAACCCGCAATCACTTACTAGAGATTCCTAAATTCACATAATCCTCCTACATTTTCTTCCATCTTTCTCACTTCAAAATAATTTCCAAACAAATTCATAGTCCCTTAGTATAAAATTCCAAAGTTCACACTCATTCCAAAACACATCACAAATTCACTCAACTCTCAACACAAAGAGGTCTTGTCCTTAGTCCTTTCAGATATTGCTTATCATCCCAACACAATTAATTTCTAGTGTGTCTCTACATCTAGGATCAAACATCCTAAAAGGGGCATTACTAAACATCTAGATAGGTTAAAACTATTCCATGAGTGCATCCTCTCATTACTAGGTAGCTTACGTTTGTAACAACACAAACCTTGCTACACCTCATCTCACAAATATTAAGACATCAAAACAAGAAATTCTAAAAGAGGACTTTGTTGATACCCAACCTTTAGTGTAGGAGATAAAACATTCACAAACACTTTAGTTCATTATCATCACCATAAAAATCTTGGAACTATAAGAAGGGATCACACATACACTTTTCCATTCATGTCATTCTCAACCACACACTTTTTTCACCAACAAAGACGTACTTCAAACATGGCTAGGACTTGGTTAGACTCATCAAAAAAACCAAAATGAAATATGGGAATAATAAGAAGTGACCATTAACCCCTTTGCCAAAAGAGGAAACCCAGAGACCCCTATACAAGAACAAATAGAAGACGCACTTAGGAATCTCAGATTTAATAGACTTTTTGAAGAAATTCTCAAAGGAAGTGCTTATGCCCATTTTCTGAAACTTGCTCAAGAAGGAGCCAAACTTCCTACTGACTTTGACGTATCACAACTTAAAGATATACTAGAACAAGATCAACATAGCCATTGACAAGAACTAAATCACGGTGAAAGGGAGGCAAGGAATACACATAACAATGATGATAACTACCAACACAGAAACATCCCCCCTCCTCTTACAAAAATGGACATGTTAATACAATAGATATAATATCTCACCCAACAATCACATTTAGGAAAGACACACAAACAATATGCTCTCAAAGATATCTGCCCATATTCATTTCATAGAAATATATACATGGCTCCTTTCCCACGCACATTCAAAACTCCAAAGTTTGATAAATACAAGGGAAAGGGAGACCCTATAGATCATGTGTGATAATTTTTCTCCACCTGCTTAGAGGTTACATACGAGGACACGTATTTAATGTGCCTCTTTCCCCAAAGTTTGGGAGGCTTAGCCATGTAATGGTTCTCACGCCTACCCGGTGGGATCAGGACCTTTGAGGACCTCGTACAAAAATTTATCACCCATCATGCACATAACATAGAACAAGACGTCTCCATGGTTGATCTATGAAATACCAAACAAAAGAATGGTAATTTATTCTCAACATTATTACAAAGATAGAGACACCTTTCTAGTAGACATTCCTTTCCCATTCCCGAAGAGCAATTAGTTGAAATTTTTATTTCAAGCTTAAATGAGAAAATGGAATTTTACTTAGACAAAATGTTCTGATAATTTCAAAGACGTCATATCTCAAGGACTTAAAATAGAGAAAGCCCTTATCAAAAAGGGACTTGTCAAAATATACAATGACAATAAGGAGGGTTGAAGGCCAGCCTACAACAGTGACAAACCAAAGTTTTGGGTAAAAACAAAAGCATTGTTAATGATGGTGTTGTAGACACATGAAATGTCAAAATCGCTCAACCCATAGTCAAAATTACAAGGGTTGCATTAATCACAACAACCCCACTACCAATCAAGGTACTCCTCAAATCAATCCAAGAAATCAACGTTCAAACACACATCAAGAGGAACCTAAAAATAGATACCCGACTTGCAAATCCAATTGCACCTACACACCCTTGGGGGAATCTCTGGAAAAGATTTTATGCTAGCTCATCTCTTCTAATCTTCTCACATTACCTAAAACATCACACTATGAACCATAAGTCAAATCTTCTTGGTAGAGAGATAATGATTATTGTGAATTTCATAAAGGAAGAGGGCACAAAACCAACAACTATCACTGATTAAAGGATACCGTTCAAAACCTCATTGATCAAGATGACATAAAAGTGGATGCTCACAATGCAAAAACTTCCAATACTGATCATACTATGTTCAAAAATCTACTCCCATCATATGAGAAAGGAGGTCCCTCCCATCAAGGTAAGAATCAAGATAACATGACAAATTATACACACGCAACCTATACCTATATTGCCAATAATCTTTATGATGCCAATGAACAAGTTGCTACCCTTACCATCCAAGGTAAGGATCTCGCATGAAATGTTGTTACCTGTCGTAGCAAGCTTGTCTTACCAGGTGCACCATCAAAAGCAACAAATGTGCCCAAATGTTATAACCTTATGGACCAATTAGATAACACGCCAACACTTATCTCCATACTAGAGCTTTTGTGTATGTTCCCCTCATATAAAACCATCTTAGATCAAGCTCTCCAAGAAGCATCAGTTCCACCCGACCTCAATACAGATCAATTTCAAGCCATGGTTCAGAGTCTCAAATCATCACCATGTCTCACTTTTGTGGAGAATGATGATGCATCCTTTCAACAACCGCATAACGCCCCTCTCCACATTGAGGGATTCATACATAAACATACAATCAACCGAGTCTCGATTGACAATGAAGATGGCCTTAACATTTGCACATTACAGTTAATCACTGCCTTGGAATATGCAGAAGATATAGTAGATGCCAGAAAGAGGATTACCATCAAGGCCTATGATGATGCATAATGCTCCTCTAAAGGGTATGTCACTCTACTAGTCAGGGTAGGACCCATGGTGAAGAATGTGGTTTGTCAAGTCCTAGATCTCCCTCTTCCATACAATCTCCTATTAGGTAGATCATGGATTCACACCATGCAAGCAATACCCTCTACTTACCATCAATGCATCAAGTTCCCATATAAGGAAGTAGAGATGACTATCCTTGGTGATGCTAACCCATTTGTTTTTTGCAACCATATAAGGCACCAACTTGATATCACAGTTCCTAGCAATAGAAAAGCCACCACCTCATCATCTTACATTCACCCAACAAACCTCACCTATCCATCGATCTCTACACCCAAACAAGAAAAGCTGAAAATGAAAGTGTAGACACTTAAAAATAATTATTTTAATTATTTTTAATTTCCTCACACAATTAATTAATTATGTCAATTAGAATTCTCCTCAATATTAATTAATTAAAATTAATATTGTCACTATAGTATGTGACTGATTTATTTAATAAGTCAATCCCTCTCTCTATTCTTCTAAAGGTTGAATCCTCAAAAATCTTCCTCTTAGCTAACTAATTTTAATTAATTAGTTAACCCACATGACTCCTCCAAATCATCTTCCTAATCTATCATTAACATAATAAATTCTTCTAGAAACTCCCTAAACCCACTTAACATTATTCTTCTAATTTTTAATTCCCCTACTCATTCTCTCTCCTAGTCAAATCCTCCTACAAATCTCATCCTACCTAATTCTTCCTCTAATCCTCTCCTAATGAGTTGCTAGTGGCTAATCATCATGATTAGCTACAAATTCAACCCCTTTTCCCTTCCATCCAACTACTAGCTTTTAATGTTATTTTCCTTGGTGAATGTGAGATTTTCAAAATCTCACAATCCTCTAGGCATCTCCTCTCCCAAGGAATTTTTAATTCCTTCTTATTCCTCTAATCCCCATGATTACCCCTTTTTGGAGAATTTTTAATTCCTCCTCTCCATTCTTCAAGGAATGTCACATACCTTGTTCCCCTCAAGGCACATTGGGAAGTCTTCCCAATGCACCTTGCTCTTCTCAAAGTACCTTGGGAAGTCTTCCCAATGCACCTTGTGGAGTGTGGAGACAAGAAATGCCTTTAAGGCATATCTCTTGGTCTCCACACCCTCTCTTGGACCTTGTGTGAGCTCACAAGCAATCCTAGCCCTTCATCTTGGATCCATTATAACCATCCATTCTTCCTCTCCTCTTCCTATAAATTGAGGACTCCATCCCTTCATTCATCATCTCCAAGCTTAGTAATCTCATGCTGCCTTTTTGAGCCTAGGAAAATCATCTTAACATCCTTACCATGTCAAAATCATACCTCACCCACACTTAATAATCTCATCCATATCACCCTCCAAAATCCATTTCATATTGTGCACAATATTGGAGAGCCATCGACATCAAGCAAGCAAGAGGAGCACATCAAGTGGAGCATCATCCAAGGGCGCCTTCACTTCATCAAGCTTCATCCGAATGAGAAGGTATAAGGTTTGTGAGGTATATGCATTCCATTCTTGTTTTGAGTATTTATGTCTTTCAATTTCATATAATTACATATTTGATTTGCATATTTCTTATCTAATCCACCTCACCGGTCATTTCCCCTCTTCATAAAGTACAAGATGAAGTCCCGGGAGAGTATAATATTAGTCAGCTTTTCTGTGTTGGCCAACTACCCCTCTCACCTAGGACTTATGGAAAACCACAACAGTCACTCAAACCACTTATTGCATCCCATACTACTACACTTGATGGCTTCATCCCAGGCAGATCACATGATAAAGAAACTCCTGATGAAGATTTGGTGGAGTGGATCTACAAAGACCCTTTCGACATAGCTAGAGAATGAGTTAGATCCTGATAGAAAGGTATGGTAAAGGTCTTACCCTAATGCAAAAGATGGGCTATGATGGCCATAGTGCATTGGGATTCCATAAGAAAGGTGTAGAAGAGCCATTACAACCATTGTTACAACCTCGGGATACATTTGGACTTGGATTCAACCCTAGTTTAGGCAGCTCTTCTAAGCTCAGGATTCCAGGAAAACATAAGAAGACCACTTCAAAGATCACACCTTCTATAAGCAGGATGATATCTATTGCCAATCAACCTCCCAGGTCTAAATTTTCAAGTTATGAAGATACTCCTCAATTTGCTACAAGTAAGCAAAGGAGTTATATTTCCCACCAAACTTTCAGACCTGGGATAGGACTCTTGTCTACCTCAGACACACAAGCAATATTAACAACCCTGTCTGATAAATCTACTGCAACACCTATCAACAAAACTTTCACATCAGCAGACATCCCTATAACACATAGTGACATAGTTCTACAGAGTGATTCTGAGACAAATTCACAAGAATACGAGTGGGATTATTCATTTTCACAATCGTCTGATGGGGACATTTTTAAGGTTAAGAAAGTTGAAGGAGATGCATTTATTAATAAGTTTTGGGACCCATTTAATGAGGACACTTCAAATAGGTCACCTCCCAAGCCTAGTTATGAAGAGGATAGTACCGACGATGACCTTTGTTCCTCTGTATTTACCATAACCGACGCATCTTATGAACTTAGCCTGATCGATGAAGCAATGCCAATTATTCACCCTGAACTCATTGAGTCGAACCTACAAGACCCTCCACACCTTGACACCTTCCAAAATGATGACGTGATCATAGACTTTTTAGAATTACAGGATGACATACCAAGTAAGGATCACAAAGTTGGGTATGCTATCGAACTTAATAGCCCCAATTACTTTGGAGAGAATGCCACACCTTTCAGTCGCAAAAATATTACAATCAAAATAGGATCCTCAAGTGAAAACCACAATATGGCACTTGTGGAAACAAAAAGAGTGAAAACAAAGGATGTATCCAATGGTTAAAACCTCTCTGAGGCACCTAAGGATGGAAGGTGTGACATTCTCCCCTTTAGCACTAGTCATGAGAGATCATCTATTCTCATCGAAGAAACACTGACTCCATCAAAAGATGGTGATTTCATAGAGTTCTTTTGTAAGAAGCAAATCAATTTTACGTGGTCCTATGCAGACATGCCAGGACTCAATCTAGAGGTAGTGATGCATCACTTAAAAGTAGCAGAAGGAGCTTGACTAGTAAAACAAAAACTTAGAAAGATGCATCCTCAGATTGCACTATTAGTAAAAGTTGAACTCAAGAAACTATTAGATGTGGGTTTCATAAAACCCATTGACTATGTAGAATGGATCTCCAACCTAGTACTAGTGGCAAAGCTAACTGGAGACATTTGTATCTGTACATATTTTAGAGATCTAAATAAAGCATGCCCTAAGGACGACTTCCCTCTTCCAAACATTGATATGATCATGGACCTCACAACAAGACATGCAATGCTCTCACTCATGGATGGATTTTCAGGATACAACCAAATAAAGATTTCTCCAGAGGATCAAGAGAAAACAAATTTTACATGCCCATGGGGTACATACTGTTGGAATGTAATGTTGTTTAGTCTCAAGAATGATAATGCCACATATCAAAGGGAAATGACTACTATCTTCCGTTATATGATGCATACATTGATGGAAGACTATGTGGATGACTTACTAGCTAAATCATTAACCAGAGAGGGTCACCTTGTTGTACTTGACAAAATATTCAACAAAATGGAGCAATATAATGTATGCTTAAATCCAAAGAAGTGTGTCTTTGGGGTAACCTACAGGAAGCTCCTAGAATATATTGTTTCAAACAAAGGAATTGAGATTGATCCTCCAAAGGTCAAAGGAATTATGGAAATGCCATGTCTTAGGAACATCACTCAACTAAGAACATTACAAGGAAGGATACAATCAATTCAGTGGTTCATTGCATAGTTGGCCGACAAATGTCATCCATTTAGGCATTTACTTCACAAGAATGTTCATTTCAAATGGGAAGAGAATTTCCAGCAAGCATTCCAACAGTTAAAGGACTACCTAATGATGCCACCATTACTGATGCCACCATCTCTAGACAGGCCCTTATTGTTATACATATCAGTTACAGCCATGGCCTTAGTCATCTTACTCGCACAACATAATGCAGAAGGCAAATAATGTGTAGTATACTACATTTCCAGAACATTGGTAGAGTATGAACTCAATTATACCCCTATTGAATGAGCTTGTCTAGGGTAATTTTGGTAGCCACCAAATTAAGGCACTACATGTTGACACACAAGATACAACTCATTGCCAAGATAGATCCACTCAGTAAAGCAGCACTAACAGGTCGTTTGGCAAAGTGGGTTATGCTCCTCAGTGAATTTGACATAGAATATGTGGAACACAAAGCCATCAAAGGATAGGTTATTGCAGATCAGCTAGCTAAAGCACCACTCACAGGCGACCATCATCTCATTTTCAATTTTCTAGATGAGGATATTTTCATGGTTACACCAGCATAACAATGGAAGTTATATTTTGATGGCTTATACATAAGACATGGTTTAGGGGCTGGAAATCTCTTCATTACACCTCAAGGTGATAGCATTCCAAAATCATATCGGCTTAAATTCCCATGCATAAAAAACATAGCAGAATATGAAGCCTTGATCACAGGACTATGCATGGCCATGCAATGGAAATTAAAAGAGCTACAGGTCTATGGCGATTCACAATTGGTAATCTGATAGGTCACTGATGAATACCAAACTAAGGATGATAAGCTCATGCCTTACAAGAAAATGGTTTATATCTTCAAAGAACTATTCACAGTTATCACTTTTGAGCAGATTCCTCAAGACCGGAATAGAGTTGCAGATGCAATGGCTACAATAGCCTCTCTCCTTGATCTTACATAGAACTCCACATGCTATGAGGTCTTAGTTGAAAAACTTTGGATCCCCGCTTATGATATGCTCAAATCTGAGATGGTCTCTCAACTCATCGGTCTCGATTCCCCATGGTATGGTGAATTTTATGCCTATTTACATGATCAAATCCTTCCTCCTAACCAATCCAACAATCAAAAACAACCTTCATAAACTAATCCTCTCAATACACCATCATTGCTGAAACCCTATACCGATGAGGTCTTGATGGTACTCTCCTCTGATGTTTAGAGAAAGGTGAGGTGACCACAACATTAGAAGAAGTACATGAAGGTATTTGTGAAGCTCATTCAAGTGGCCCTTCATTGGCTAAAAAGTTCATGCGGGCATGACACTATTGGCCCTCCATGGAAAAAGACTCCTACTACTTTGTCAGAAAATGCAAGAAGTGCCAATTTCATGAAGATCTGATACATGCCCCATCGAAGAATTACAACCTATCACAGCACCATGGCCCTTTTGTCAGTGGGGACTTGACCTTGTGATTAAAATCCATCCATCTTCATCCAATGGTCATAAATTTATCTTTACCGCCACAAAGTACTTCACCAAGTGGACCAAAGTCATTCCACTCACCCAAGTCATTGGCAAGCATATCACCTCATTCATCCTTAATTACATCATCTACCAGTATGGTGTACCTATGTCTATCATCACAGATAACGAGCTCCCTTTCAAAAATCAAGATGTCTGTGAGCTCTGTGAGAAGTTTCATATCCAACACCATTTTTCCACCCCATATTACCTATAGGGAAATGGTCAAGCAGAAGCATCAAATAAGAATATATTGAGGATCCTCAAAAAGATAGTCAACGATGTTGGTCATGATTGGCACATTCATTTGAATTTGGCACTATGGGCATATTGAACTAGCATTTGAACCCCTACAGGCGTAGCCCCCTACTCAGTAGTTTATGGAGCAGAAGCCATCTTGCCTATTGAGGTTTAATTACCATCTCTACGGGTCTCCTTGCACAATCTAATAAATGATGAAGAATACTAAGTCTCGCGTCTTCAGGACTTGGAACTGCTTGATGAAAAGTGACAAGCTACCTACAATCACCTAAAATCCTATCAACAGTGCATGAGTGGAAGCTACAATCATAGGGTCAAACCTCACACATTTGAAGTAGGATATCTTGTTCTCAGAGAGAATCCTTGCAATCAACCGAATAGAGAACACTGGGGAAAATTTGAATCCAATTGGCTGGGTCCATGTGTCATCACTGTCATCTTTGGGTCTAGGGCATATCAGTTAAAAACTTCAAAAGGAGAACCACTAGCAGATCTAGTCAACAACATGCACCTCAAAAAATTTCATACATAAGTTGTGCAGAGCATCAGGCTCATCCAATATCACCAAATACAAAAAATCAAAAAAATTAAGAAATTAGTAAAGAAAAAAATTATTCATCCAAACAATGAAAACAACTTTGGTGGCACCTTGGATAAGTACGGTGGTGAAAACCTAGCAAATATGCGCCATTTGTAAAGGCTATAGCTCCATTGTCTCTCAAACTTGTTGTGATCACATCCATTGCATCCATTCATACACCATTTATACCATGGCTTTCTATTGATATGCAATCGGGGTTATTACTTCATGTATCTTGCATCCCACTTTCATACCGACACTTAACTAGGGGCAATGTTCTTAACCTACTGATGGGAGGGAATTCTCAATGCTTATGATTCATTGAGTTTCTCATTCAAAAATGTCATGAAATAATACCAAAAATATTCATAAAATCTCAAATAAATAACAAAAACATTTGCAAAATGTCCAAAAGAAAACACTAAAACATTCACAACATTCAAAAAATCCAAAAACATGACAAAAACATCAAAATCAATCAAAAATATTGCAAAGTATCTTGTTCCTTGTACATACACATCGTAACAGATGCAACAACAACATTTTAAAACTCCTTAAACAATGACCACCTATCAAATCAACCAACAAATCACACATCTATGCACAACCATCTTCACAAGGATGCATCCTTCCTTACAAACAAGACATGGTAACATTTTCTTTGACAAGAAAATTTTGTTTGGTTGATAAGCACTTGGTCAAATTTTTTGTATTTATATCAAGTTCCTATGCTACTCCAGGATATCCACAAGTGATTAGAGTAGTCAGGATGGTTCCTGATATCTTTTTCTTTGTTTGTTGTCTGCGGATTGTTCCAATGAAGTTCTAGGGCGTATACTAATGGTGTCTATGTGAGAAGTTCACTAAGATACACGATTCTATACAAAAATACAATCCTGGATCACTATGGATTACTGACTACAACATATACCTCAACCATTTGTACATGAACCAGAATGGAGGGGAACTTTCCTTGTCTGCTATGTTTGCTTATAGGTGAAATGCTCAACCTTTGTTTCTGATACCTTAGCCAAGATCGATACTACCATGCTTGATGATGGAAATTAAGCACTGTGAATAAGCCATGGATCGCCATTTCATCTCATCTATTTATATTGCATTCTGTTGCATATCACCCATTCATTTGTTCATTCATTGTTCATATTTGTTGTTCGCATGCAATTAATTTAGGTTTCTATGAGAAATCTAAGCATATAAACCTTGTCTTGGGTACAATCACGACAGAGTTCTTTGATACATCATCTCACATCTCCATTCCATATCTACATTTTCCAACCAACTTGACATTTATATATCATGTAGGAATGACATTCTCATTTAGTTGCATTTTATTCATTAAGCGCATTCATTTATTAAGTGCATTCATTCCTTTATTTAGTTGCATTTTATTCATTAAGTGCATTCATTTATGCATTTAAGTGCATTCATTTATTCATTAAGTGCATTCATTTATTCATGTAAGTGCATTCATTTATTCATTAAGTGCACTAAATCCTTCATTTAGTTGCATTTTAATCATAAAGTACATTCATTTAAAAACATACATGACATTTTTATATCATTTCATTCATTTAGATTCATTAAGTACATTTTAAAAATGAATAGTTTACTCATGTCATCCATATCCTTATCTCATCATTTCAACATATACAGTATTATCTATCAAATATCATTATTCATTATCTAATCTCATCATTTAGCACAAATCATCAACATTTCATCACATTAATATCATCACAAAAACACCATACATCTATTAACCTACATCTACATGTTAGCAAATCATTCATATCAAACATATAAAAATCATATCATCAACATGTACATCTAGAAAGCAATCACGTCCATATCATATATATAAACATAAATCATATCATCATCTTGCATAAAGCAATCATCTCATCACATAGATGCATATCATATCATTGCCACAAAACTGATATCTCATTATATATCGCATAAAAAAGAACACATGTATTAGAATGTAATGATGTCCAAAATATCAGCTACCAAGAGTCATCCAATTATAAGTATAATAACAATATAACAATACACAAAAGCACCTCAAATGGCACTCTGACCAGATGCCACTCCCCCACCACCCTCACCATCTCGCCGAGGAGGACCCATCACACCACCACTGCTTTGACCCCTCTGAGACCACTCTGATCTTGCCTACCACATCTAGGAATAGCTCATCACTCACTGACTACTTGGTACCACCTGCTCATATAATCCCCACCGGTAGTCAATCTCTACCCCTTCTTGCCACATATCCCTCATCGTCTCCCCATTCGGACCCTGTCCCTACACTCCTACCAAAACTCGCACTCTATCCTATAGCTCCCTCACTCTATCCACTACATCATCTCTTTCTCGCACAACTATAGTCAACCTGGCCCCCCGTGCAAAATGTTGGACATCCCTGGCTGCAATCTCTGCATCTTTGTCCTCCAACTATACCTCTAACTCTCGGATGTGCACATCAACCATCGTCATGCAAGTCTACAACCGTAATATCACCACATCTCATATGTCTCCCTCTCCCCCATCTACAGATCCCTATCCCATCTCCATCATCTCATCACCACCCTCTCCTCCACCTACAACTCCCTATCCCATCTCCATCACCCCATCACCACCCTCTCCACCACCAACATCTCTCCCTCCTTATCTTGATGTTCCATGTATCAGCGGACCCTATGATAGTCATAAGGGTTTCCCACCTCTTCATCTCCTTTGTAACCATCCTCCTCCACTTGCTCCACCTCTAAATCCACCTCCACCTCCTCCTCCTCCACCTCCTCATCCAAAATCTCCCCCAAAACCACCTCCACCTCCACCTCCCCTACCATCTCCGCCACCCCTACCTAATCTCCTCCTCCTCCCCTGTCGTGGTGCTCTGTCATCCTTAAATGGTGGCATGGGCTCTACGGGATATGAGATCCATGGAATCGAATGAGCAACTCGATACTATGTATACTCCTTTATCACCCCCACATATGCAACCCTTGCTCGGTATGGCCATGGCCTAGCCTATAATGTCTGAAACTCTGCTACCGCCTACTCGTGGGATAATACGGGCCCCCACTAGAACCTCTCTTGTACTACTCTGGCATACTCACCTTAACCTTTGGGAAAACCCTATATACGCCCAAACTGTCTCATCACCTACCTTGGAAAATGCCTCTCTAAAATGTATGTCATTCGTCCAATGAGGAATCACCCCATGAACACATATGGCATCGCCTCTACATCATCCTCCCACTACTCACCTCTTGGTAGGGGTGCCATATAACTATATCTAACTCATCCAATGCAAGTCGCTAGTACTCCAAGTTCCCTAGCTAGGGTTGTGTCATCATACCTCCATACCTATATACATAGGGTTGGTCAATCGCCCTAAACCTTAGACACACAGATCTCGATATTGGCAAGTGTTCCCATGCCCAGATATGAAGCAAGGTAATCCCTACTCTCATTGATGAAATCTCATAGTACACAACAATATGCAAATCCCTATATAAATGTTCCAGCACACATGGTCCCCATGCATATCGGGTGCCCTCACTAATTATCCGCTCAATCACCAGCCCCCAGCCCATTGCAAGCCCATGCAACCTCCAATCTGGACATAGTAGTCCTCCCACAATGCCTAATACTACTGTTGGTAATGCCTCATATGAATCCGCTATGTCCTCCCATGAAACTGATCCATCAAACACCTCTAAATCCAGATATGGGAATACTCATCGTAGCGTCGCCTCACCTAGTGCCTTGTCATACATCACAAGCTCCCCAATAATCAGGATGTGTAGTATCCTCCAAATTTCCTCCAATTTCATAGTCATCTCTCCCATTGCCAAATGAAAGGAGCATCTCTCTCTATGTCATCGCTCAACCAGCGCTATCACTAATTCGTGATTTGTTTGAATCACAGGTAGGTGCATCATATCATATAAACCTGTTGCACATATACAGTGATGGTATGATGAAATAATAAGTATCTAATAGAATAATAAGAGGGGGGGTGAATCAGTATACTAAAAAATTGATACAAACTCCCAAACTCAAATTCAAACTCACCAAGTAAACTTTCACTTATCAAGATCAATACTCAACATCAACCAACATCAACTGGTTTCATTGTTATGACAACTTAACCGTAAACAACTTCAATCTTGTAAACATCAAAAATGTCAAATCATATGTCAACATATTCATCTCTCAATGCTTCCAATTATCATGCCTTATCAGAATAGTTAAGTAGTTAATCAAATCAACAAATAAGATCATAACCACAAAAGCATTTACCACTTGACACAAATATTTCTACGTGGAAAACCCAAATAGGTAAAAACCATGGTGAGATGAGACTCACAAGGATAGCTATCTAAACTCTTTTGAAGTTCGCCCTATTAGGAGCCAAGCCTGTTAAAGCTTTTACAATAATTCCTGTTAAGAACTAATTCCGATTAGGAATCACCCAATTAAAGGATTTACAAATATGCCTTGATGAAAAGCATAATATCATGTTAGGAGTAACCTCACTAGAGGATTTGAGAACCAAACTAATGGACCACCTTGTTAGAGGATTTATAAAGTAACCAAGCTTGTTAGAGCTTACCCAGTTAGGGGATTTCAATTTATGTTGTAATTGTTACAAAACAATAGGCTTTCTTAATCTGTCTGAATAGCACTACATCTGCTTGATCAGATCCTTCTTAAGCTTCAATTTGCCTTTACTCAAACTGTAGATCCATCCACCGGTTAGGCAGCCACACACTCAACTAGTTTCTGCCAATCTTGTCAACTTTGCCAACACTTAACAAAACAATATCATTGACCTTAAATACAAATCAACTAGGTCGATAACACAACAAAAACCTAATTCTCATCATCGAGATTACAAACAAGTCGGTACAATCTTGACCGTTACAAATCATAACCAATTTCTTCACATTCTTCAATAAATTTCCAACTGCTCCACAATCACTGCTTCATCGGACTTTGTAACTCATCATGTGCTATGCATTAGATGCAATCCACTTTGCTCCTTTCCAAGATAACAAACATGCCAAATGAATCTGAACTAATCCTCATACAATGATCACACATGTCTCCATCATTACCACTCAACATTAGATCTTAAACCAACAAACTTGATTGGTTAGGGTTTAACAAAAAACAACTGGTAGGGTTTACCGGTTACATAACATAGAAAGGTTTAACCCTTTACACCGGTTCAACTTACAAACTACCAAATACCAGTTTACAACATCTTCCTCAAGGTTTATCATATCGGTTACAAGACAATAATAATAACAACAATACAATCAACAATATCATGAATATCATTCACCGGTTCAATTAACATCAATGACAACATATCATTAATGCAATCTATATGCAAAATGCCAACAATCTAAAAATTCTAACATATAGTCTATCTCTAGATCTATCAATTGATCTCGCAGACGCTGTGTGGCCAGATGCCTCTCACGCATCTGCAAAACCCCTAGGTGATCCTCCTACAAAAACCACAAATCACACAAACACTATCAACAATCTTTGCTATGCAACATTGACTCTTACCTCAACTTCATCAGATGATTTTTCAAAGTATCTAAGTCTCATCGGGTAACTTGACTCACCACCGAACCTAGACTACCAATAGGCAATTACATCACTTAGCTAGTCTCAACAGGCTCACTAAGTCTCACAGGTCACTATTACGCATGCAAAAGAAAACGTTGCTATCAACTATCCATTTGACATTCAACTTGGAGCAACCAACATAAATCCTTCTACACTTATAGACAAAAGCACTACAACATTGACAAAAGTGCCATAACACAATCAACAACGCTATTTCCAATATACAAAAGCACTACCTTGATCAACCGCACTATTTTTACCTATAAAAGCGCTCACCAAAATCAAAAGCTCTACATTGCATGACACATGCGCTATACTAACCTCATTCATTCAACCAAACAAAAGTGCTAAAACTACAAAAACAATAGCGCTATACCTACTATACTGAAGTGCTATATTGGCAATAGTGCTAAAACCACTGCACAAACACATCATTGCGGTACAGATGTGCTAATTTAGACAACAAAACCACCACAGATGTGCCAATTTAGATGACAAAAGTGCTAAAATGATGTTTTAGCACCTTTGTCGTATGACATTTTCCCCTAGATATTAAATGCACAAAATGAACTCAAAAGGCAAATGTCAGAACTAGACTTACTGGGGTCCATGCTATGTTGGTCATCGGTACCTCTGCATGTGCTCCAATCGATGATCAACAATGGGAGATACCATTTTCACTCTCCTAAACTTCTACACAGGTTGTTGTCAGAGGCTCTAGATTGCTATGGCCACGTGTACAAATGAGGATTGTTTTACCCCTTCTCCCCTATATATTGTTAGGTCTTGGAGACAACTGAGAAGGGGGGGGGGAATCAATTGTCAAATAAATTTAAACCAAAAACAACTTAATCAACTTTCTGCTTAATACCGGTGAAACAGTCTTTTATATCGGTGGAAATTTTTATCAGATAATTGCAATACCGGTAAAGATTAATGCATGAATCAAAAAGACAAAGTCATACACAACACATAACACCAATATTTGTACATGGAAACCCTGTAAGGGGAAAAACCACGGTGGGAAACCTTACCCACAATCAAATGATACTACTGTAGATAGTAAGTGTATACAAATGGGGTCTGCAAATGCAGAAAGGCCAAGCGCCTAGAGCTCACTGCTCAAACACAAAAATGGGAGTCACACTGACTACAATTGGATGGTTAAATCCAATAAGAATGTACTGCTCAAAATAGCATCTTCATATGATGGATTCAGTACCGGTTAGTTCTGATATGCTTTCACAAAAACCTTCCTTCACGTTCAAATGATGTCTGCGTGTATAGATCTACTTATTCTCGCATATACCTTCACACAATTCTTTTTCGCATTCCACATTCGATCTTACAAATAAGATCTTACATTTATGCCATACCCTAAGACCAATTTTAGTAGGTTATCTCTACAAGATATTACAATAAAATCATTTTACAAACAAAGTAATATCTGATGCAATAACCAATTCAACATGTCGGCTTGATGCATTTACAACAATAATAAATCATCTCCATAGCATGTCGTGCTGATCTGGAAAAGATAAACCTGTCGGTGCATAACTTGGACCTATTTGTCGGTAACAACAAATATGTAAATACGAATATACCAATAAGATATTCTCCAAGATAAGATGCCCAAACAATGTCTTCGACATAACCAAGTGTTTTCCATGCCATTCCAAGTGTCGGTTGTCATTATATCCTGCCGGTGTACCATATATCGATGATTGTGCATAAGTCATTTTCTTGCTAGTGAATGTTGCTGATTCTCCAAGGTGCTAGAGTTTTAGTAGGTGTTGACATCAATGACAAGACCATACCAAAATACCAACAATCTCCCCCTTTGGCATTGATGGCAACACAAGATGGAAAAACCATCAAAGTGCCAAAATAGAAATGCCAAATACAAAAGTACCAACAATTACCAAGGTATAAGTAAACTCAATCTCAAAGTAACAATCTCTCCCCCTGAGAGTAACATGTGTTTCCTTGTGTTTTCTTTGTGTACCATGCTTTATATCATGTTTTTCCATACCAATCTCTCCCCCTTTGACATCAAATGCCAGAGTTACAACAAAACCAAGTTCATATGCAAAATACCAACCAATTCAGTATACCAACTACTCCCCCTGAGAAGTAGCTTCCTCATCAAAGCCGGAGTAAAAGATTTCTCTGTTAGTTTTGTAAGTTGATGACAAATATCAACTCTCTAAGTATCTACTGGTGGGGGTATGACCCCAAGCTATTCTCTAAGATATTCAAAAGTCTCCTTAGGCAGAGGTTTAGTGAAAATATCTACAATATGCTCTTTAGTATTCACATAAACCAGTTTAATTTCTTTTGCTTCAACATTTTCCCTTAGAAAATTCAGTTTGATGAAAACATGTTTTGTTCTAGAGTGTAGTACCGGATTCTTAGATATATCAATTGCTAGTGTTAACACAATAGATAGTTATAGGTTCCTTGCATTTAACCTGTATGTCTTTCAACATTTGTTTAAGCCATAGTACCTGTGTATAGTTAGTTGTTGCTGCAACATATTCTGATTCTCATGTTGATAAGGATGTACAACTTTGTTTCTTACTTAACCAAGAAACTAGTCTGCTTCCAAGAAAAAATGCTCTGCCGGTGGTGCTTTTTCTATCATCCACATCTCCTGTCCAATTTGCTTCTGTGTATGCACATAGTTCAAAGTTTTCATCTCTAGGATACCATAATCCAAGATTTGTAGTGCCTTGTAAGTACCAAAAAATCCTTTTTACTGTTGATTCATGATTTTCACTAGGATTACTCTAAAATATTGAAACAATACATACTGCATTCATGATATCAGGTCTGGTTTGTGTCAAATAGAGTAAACCTCCTATCATAGATTTGTACCTTGTTGGATTAACAAGTGTAGATTCATCCCTTAGTGATAGTTTGTCATTTGTAGTCATAGGTGTGCTTACTGGTTTAGAGTTCTCCATCCTAAATTTCTTTAATAATTCGTTTAAGTATTTGGATTGACTTAAGAATATACCTTTGTCAGTCTGAGAAATCTGCAATCCTAAAAAGAATCTTATTTCACCAATCAAAGACATTTCAAATTCTTGTTGCATTTTAATAGAAAAGTCTTTACACAATCCATCTTCTCCTCCAAAGATTATATCATCAACAAAAACTTCTATAGCCAAGATGTCATTATTGGTCACTTTATAGTATAAGTTGATGTCAACATTACCTTTAGAAAAACCAATCTTCAAAAGATACTTATCCAATCTTGCATACCAAGCTCTTGGAGCTTGCTTTAATCCATACAAAGCTTTCCTTAACCTACAAACCATATCTTTGTCATCTGTCATGGAAAATCCATCAAGTTGTTCAATGTAAACTTCTTCTTCAAGATCTCCATTCAAAAATACACATTTGATATCCATTTGATATACTTTGTAGTTCTTATGTGTTGCAAAAGCCAAAAATAATTTGACTGCCTCAATTCTAGCTACTGGTGCAAAATGTAAGGAAGTTAAGTAGCGGAAACAACTTCCTACACTAACCTTGAGAGGAGGGTAATGCAAAACTTTTTCAGATCATTACAATAGTTACAGAAAATGGAAATAGATATAATAGCATTCATACCACAACACAATGATTTACGTGGGGAAAACCCTTTCGGGAGAAAAACCCCACCCTCCAAAAGCAGCTCAATATTTTATTCAGCAATCAAAAATAGATTACAACATACTTGCAAAGAAATCTCTTCGCAAGAGTACCACTAATCAGAGATTCATAGGCAAATCAATAGCCATAAGACTCTTACACACAACCTCTATCTCACACACCTCATAAATAGGAGATACAATACAAGAAACCGTCAAACGGTATTACAAAACCATGGGCTAAAACCACCCAATAAGGTGTAGCCGACCTTATCTCCCTTCTAGATGCCCTATGACATGTTAAAGCACACATCAACATGTGTCGCTCCCTTTTACCGCTCATTTATGTATCCGATACAAATTATTTTTCCTATTTCAGGAGTACAAACTTCCGGAGGCCATAACTTGAGAACCGGGTGTCCGATTGACGAACCGTTTGAAGCGTCGGAAAGCTCGCGAAGTGCTCTATCACCTTGTAACCCGCTTCGCTGGTTACGGCCACTTTTCAGGGAGTTTCAGAGCCTCTAAAGTCTCCAAAATTAAGTTTAAATATTTTATTGCACCCCTCCAAGACGAAAACTTTAATATCTTCAAAACTAGCTGTGACCTTGCGACGCAACTTTACCGGAATGCTTATCTAGCCAACCAGAAGCTTCAGGGAGAGTTTCGCACCATTTCGTGCTCAAATGAAAACTTACTATAAATAGTAACCTCGCATAAATGCAAGGTTGAGACACCATTTTTCCCAACACAAAAGTCTCATTATAATCAATTCCTTCTTTTTGAGAATATCCCTTACACACTAGCCTTTCTTTATTTCTGACAACCTTACCATCTTCATTAAGTTTGTTTCTGAATACCCATTTGGTTCCAATTACATTTTTATCTTTAGGCTGGGGAACTAATGTCCAAGTGTTATTCTTCTCAATTTGTTCTAATTCTTCTTCCATAGCTTTAGTCCAATATTTATCTTCACATGCCTCATTAACTGATGATGGTTCAATTTGAGAAATAAGACATACCTCTTCATTCGCTAGTCTTCCTCTTGTCATAACTGCTTTATACTTGTTTCCAATTATCTGATCTTCAGAATGATTCAATCTTACATACTGGGGTGTCTTTGTTTGGTGTTGTTCCTCAGTCATAGTGGAATTTTCAGATGGTACCGGTGTAACTGGATCTTCATTCTGTACTGGTGGGTTCAGTGTAGGTTAATTTGTTAGAATTTCTGTTACCGGTTCAGAATCTATATACCTTGAAGTTCCTTTGAATTGTTCATCAATCTTCATATTTGTACTCTCAACAATTTTCTGCAATCTTTTGTTAAAAAATCTATATGCTTTACTCTTAGATGAATAACCAAGAAATATTCCTTCATTACTTCGAGGATCAAATTTCCCAATATACTTATCTCTTCTAATATAACATTTGCTTCCAAATATTCTGAAATATTTAAGAGTGGGAGTAATACCAAACCATAGTTCATGAGGGGTCTTACCAGTTTCACCTTTGATGTGAACTTTGTTGAATGTATAGACTATTGTACTTACTGCCTCTCTCCAATATACATGTGGTAGATTTTCTTTTGATAACATATTTCTAGCTGCATTCAAGATAGTTTTGTTTTTCCTTTCAACAACTCCATTTTGTTGTGGTGTCTGAGGTGCTGATAGATGTCTTCTGATTCCATTTATTTCACAGAATGCCTTAAATTCCTTAGATGTAAATTCACCTCCTTGATCTGATCTTAGACATTTGATTTTGTTACCGGTTTCATTTTCTACCATTGCTTTGAATAACTTAAACTTTCCAAGTGCTTCTTATTTTTCTCTGAGAAAGGTAACCCAACACATTCTAGAATAGTCATCAGTGATTAGCATGAAATATCTATCACCTTGCAAGCTTTTAGTTCTAGTTGGACCACATAAATCAGTGTAAATTAAATCAAGAGCATTATTGGATTTGTCTGGAATACTTTTGAAACTAGCTCTAACTTGTTTTCTAAATTGACATTCCTTACATACTATATTGTGAGGTTTGACAATTTTAGGTAAATCTCTAACTGCCTTAGTAGTACTGATTTTTACCATGCAATCAAAGTTTACATGGCAGAGTCTCTTATGCCATAGCCAACTTTCATCAATATGTGCAATCGAGCATGTATTTTCACTGTTATTCAAATAAAATATATTACCTCTAGTCTGATTACTGGTTGCAATTTCTAAACCAGTTCTATTCATGATTTTGCATTTTCCATTTTTGAATTGTAACTGAAATCCTTTCTCAACTAATTGACCAACACTCAAAAGATTATGCTTTAAACCTTCAACATAATAAACATTGTTAGTATTATGCTTACCATCAAGAGATATTGTACCCTTTCCTTTGATCAAACAAGATTTGTCATCTCCAAATCTTACTAAGCCTCCATTATATTCTTGAAAGTTCAAGAATTTACCTTTATCTCCTGTCATATGATGTGAGCATCCTGAATCAATGATCCACTCATCCTTAACTTCAATTTTAGCTGCCAAAGCCTGCTCTACCGATTGGACTGTAGGCACCGGTTGATCTTTTGTTATAGCAGCAAAAACCCATCCATTGTCTGTCGGATCTTCACCAGAATCATCAATCACTCCTTCATCAACAAGATAACAAGATTTGTCTTGATTCTTCTTAAATCTGTATCTCTAATATTCAAGGTTAGGCTTGTATGTCCTTCTAGCTTTTTCTCTTAGTCTAGCATGTCTATCAAGGCATCTTGAAGCCATATGACCAATCTTATTATAGTTAAAACATTTAAAGGGTGTTTTACCTTCATACTTACTTCCAACTGGACCTTTAGGCATTTTCCTTGCAAATAGTGCTTCAAGTTCTTCGAGTTCTTCATTTTCTCTCCTGCTTTCCTCAAGTTCTCTTGCATAAAAGGCTTTCCAGTCAGATTTGTCAAATGATGATATAGATGATGTTGATGCTTTAAAGGCTAAATATGTCTTTATAGTAGTAATAGGACCAAATTCCTCAATTTCAAAGGCTGAATGTTTTCCAATCTATGTATCCCTAGTTGTTGATGTATTAGGCATTGTTCTTAACTCATTTATAGCAGTAACCTTCATTTTATATGTCGGTGACAATCCTCTTAAAACTTTTGAAACAATTTCATCCTCACTTAAGATCCCTTCACAACATTTAATACCAAAAACAATTTCATTAACTCTTTCCATAAAAACAAAAATCCTTTCATCTTCTTCCATTTTCAGATTTTCATACCCGACTCGGAAGCTTTCATGTTTTGCAATTTTGATTGTGGAATCTCTTTCATTCAGTGTTTCCATATGATCCCAAATATCTTTAGCAGTTGATATGTCTGATAATCCCATGATTTGCTGATCTGTTAATGCACTCAAAAGTGCTTCTCTTTCTTTGCAATCATTTTCGTCATCTTTAGTCAAGTTAGGTGGATTAGGCTGACCGGGAGTGGGAGCAGTATAGCCATTCTTTGTAACTTCCCATATGTCCTTCCCAATGCAATTTAAATGTGTCTCCATTCTGATCTTCCATATGCCATAGTTGGTTCCATCAAGTTTAGGACTGTCCTTCCTAAAATAGTTAGTAGACATTGGATCTCCTCAAGCTATTAAACTTCTACAAAAGAGGACTAAGCTCTGATACCAATTGTTAGGTCCTGAAGACAACTGAAAGGGGGGGGGGTGAATTAGTTGTCAAATAAATTTAAACCAAAAACAACTTAATCAACTTTCTGCTTAATACTGGTGAAACAGTCTGTTATACCGGTGGACAATTTTATCAAATAATTGCAATACTGGTAAAGATTAATGCATGAATCAAAAAGACAAAGTCATCCACAACACATAATACCAATATTTGTACGTGGAAACCCTATAAGGGGAAAAACCACAGTGGGAAACCTTAACACAATAAGATGATACTACTGCAGATAGTAAGTGTATACAAATGGGGTCTGCACATGCAGAAAGGCCAAGCATCTAGAGCTCACTGCTTAAACACAAAAATGGGAGTCACACTGACTACAATTGGATGGTTAAATCCAATAAGAATGTACTGCTCAAAATAGCATCTTCATATGCTGGATTTAGTACCAGTGTAGTTCTAATATGCTTTCACCAAAACCTTCCTTCACCTTCAAATGATGTCTGTGTGTATAGCTCTGCTTATTCTCGCATATACCTTCACACAATTCTTTTTCCCATTCCATATTCGATCTTACAAATAAGATCTTACATTTATACCATAACCTAAGACCAATTTTAGTAGGTCGGCTCTACAAGATATTACAATAAAATCATTTTACAAACAAAGTAATATCTGATGCAATAACCAATTCAACATGTTGGCTTGATGCATTTACAACAATAATAAATCATCTCCATAGCATGTCGTGTTGATCTGGAAAAGATAACCCTGTTGGTGCATAACCTGGACCTTTTTGCTGATAACAACAAATATGTAAATACGAATATATCAATAAGCAATTCTCAAAGATAAGATGTCCAAACAATGTCTTCGACATAACCAAGTGTTTTCCATGCCATTCCAAGTGTTGGTGGTCAATATATCCTGTCGGTGTACCATATACCGATGACTGTGCATAAGTCATTTTCTTGATGATGAATGTTGTTGATTCTCCAAGGTACTAGAGTCTTAGTAGGTGTTGACATCAATGACAAGACCATACCAAAATACCAACATAGATAGCCTACCGCTGCATCACCCTATGACCATCGTGACCCTTGCGTAATTTCGAGGCTTTCTCTTTCTCTATTTTACCACCATTTTCCTCCATTCTCTCGCCATTTCCTTTAAATTCATCTACTCTACCATCCCCTACTTTCTTTCTATTTTTTGAGAGATCGCCCAATTTTCTTAAATTTTGTCCCATCTCTCGAGGGGGCATACCTAACCACCAACTTGGTGCATACTAGGGCACGTACTATTCTTGTTTTACTTTGAAACAATGTGATAAACCACACCATCTCAAAGAGGGGCAAATGTAGACACCCAAATCTGTCCACTTAATTAAATGAATACTTATTATTTATTTGATTATTTAACCATTGATCAACAATTAATTAATTTAATATTTAATTAATTCATCTTAAACCTTTTCTCCTAGTAATTAAATAAATTATTTATTTTATTTTATTTTATTCATTTAACCATGTTCTGACAATCAACTAAATGAATAAAGCACATTTCTTTAATTAATCTCTCTCACATTTAAATAAATAAATATTTATTTAAATCTCTAAAAACCCTCCCACTTTCATTCTCCTACAAATGCAAGTTGCACAATTTTAGTTGAAATAAATGAATTTTATTTTAATTAAAATCCCCTTTTATCCTCACCCATTTGCTCACTAACCCCCTTCTAGATTCTTCTAAACCCCTTCTAGACTCTTCTAACCCCTTCTAATTAGCCTAATCCCCCTTTCTAATCATTTGCACATTCTCAAACAAATGTCACTTATCAAAAATGCCTCAAAGTCTTTGAAATGCATTAAAGGCTTTAATTTTTCAACAAGTTAACCTCCAAAGTCTTTCAAAGCCTTTATGGCTCTTACATAACCATTAATGGTTAACTCAACCTCACCAAATGGTTAGAGACTTTCTCTCTAACTCAACGCTCATTTAACTCATGGGTCTCTTCAAGTATTCATTGCTTTGACCATGGTTATCTCCATTAACTCTTGCACAAGAGTTTATCCATTGGATAAAAGCATTATACATTGGATAAAATATTTATCCACTAACTCAAGCCTAACCAAACCCTCCTTGGGTAACCCTCATGTCTCCTCAAGCATTAAATGATCCTTCTCTATCCTCTAAGGCCATCTTATGTTGACACTTGTCATCATGAGATTGGGTTGAAAGCCATCACATGGATCCGAAACCCATGAATCTTGACCCTTCACAAGCCCACTCAATCTTAGCCATTCAATCAACATTTTTCCCTATAAAAGAACCTCATTCCCTAAGCAAAAAAAGAAGAAGAAGAGAGCATTAGAGCATTGTTATTATAGTGAAATTCACATAGACATTAATTAGGAGCTTTCTCATAGCAAACCTTTTACACTTGTGTAAGAAATTCTTTTCATTTAGAACCATCTTGAATCTTCATATGGCATCCATGGATAGTGCTAAAAGATGAGAGATACATTCATTTGGGACTTGGAGAGGAGAGGAACAAGGAAGATCCAACATCATCAAGCATAGGGGCGGAGTATGCAGAGGGTAGGAGGATCTTACTCAAACACCTAAGGACTCTTACCCACACCCACACAACTCACTCCTCAAGACCTCTCATTGGTCAAACACATAACCTTTGATCCCCTACTCTCCACATACTATAATAACACCCCCAACACATACTCATTTATCATTCTTGATCATTGTATTCACTTGGTACTTGACTACAATAGCAAAGTTTCACCATCAACCTACACAACTAGGTCTCACTAGGTTCAACACCTAACCCAAAACTTGGCTTCACAATACCGTATCAACAAGGTAAAACCCTTACCAACATATCATTAATGGTTTAAAAACATATACTCAACTCCCTTGGATCTGCTACAAACCCCTAACACATTGTCTTATTGTTCTAAGACAGTCAAAGCATAAAAGACAATATTGGTTGAACTCAACCCCTAACTCTCATTTCTCTGGTTTCAACCACCCTCCAAGAAATAATTTATATTTTAAATATCCCATATGCCCTTTCCACATAATCTCAATCACCAAGTCCCACAAATAAGATTCAAAACACAAAACCAAAACATCTTACCCAAAATCTGTCCATAATGACAGTTTGCTGCTCTTTTGGATAGGGTCACACACAGATATGTATAATTTTTGAACCAAGTATTATATCCTCAATCCCTCTAGTGAGGTTATTAAAAACTTTATCCTACACAACATATCCAAAATTAAAGAATATTCAACGTTTCAGTGATGAGATATTTCCCTCGCATCAGGACTGTTGCAGTCACACCCCAAATCTGACTGCTTTTTCAGTCTAAAACCTTCATGAAGCACATGCCAAATCCATCAATCCATCATGGAACCCTACACACACCATGGATAGGTAAAATACATCCTTACCCTCATCCCTACCCAAAATGGGGTCTGGAAAATCATCTAAACAAAACTTATTACATTTATGAGGCCACTGGATGCCCTAGTAAGGGTTTTGATAGTTTTGAAACAAATGTCAATATCTTCCACAAATGATAATAAAATTGCACCAAATAAAAACCAAAGTACTCTTACTTCATTTCAATTTCATCCCAGTAAGATAACGTAATCAAACAAATGCATATCAATTTGCAAATGAACAAATTTCAGTCTGTCATACGTTGAAAACTCAGAAAATATAAGGAAAAATACAATTTTATTACTCCACTTCTCAAATCTCGACCTCCACATCCAATCTGTCTCAAAATGGATTAATTACATCAATTTATAGTTCTCCAATCCTTCTAAGGCCTAAATGTAAGTAATAACAACTTATAACTACCCTTTTTGACATTTTTTGCAATATTGACAATAAAAGTTGCACAAAAAGTTGTCATGTTGACGCATGAACTTGTCAATATGATCAAACTTGAACTCCAACCCTCCTAATCTATCAAAATGGTCTTAAAATAACCTTATAAACATTTATAACATGTTTTATTGACTAAAAACTCAAACCTACCCTTAAAACCCAAAATTAGCCCTTTTTAGGCCTAAATGCCAACAGTTGACAATTTTACGCTTTTTGATCTTTTCATTACATTTCATTGCATATTTAGGCTCTATTGGCCATTATTAAAAATTTTTAAGACCTTAAAGGAATTTTATATTTCATTTTCCTTTTATTCTCTATTAGGGCCTATCAGTGACCCTAGTCCACCTTGTCTTCAGGAGTGCTCCTGCACCATACTCCCAGGGACAAAAAAATTCAAGGTCCCCTTGAATGGCTGCCTCCTCTTTCTGGTCTTCCAATTCATTGGTGCTTTCTCCTCGTATCCTGCAAAATTTTGTCCATGATTTTGTAACTCATGGAGCCTCCTCTCAAGAAAATGGTACTCAATATAAGCACCTCCAATAGGATGATCCATGCAAGCACTTAGCAAACCTACATACAAATTATTAGAAAAAACAAATATAGTATCATCATTGATTACAATATCATCTTGTTCCATCATAGGAACCTTTTGTACCAACATTTTAAGTGGTTCACTCCCACCATTGCTTTTCCATTCTTCCATTATGGATTCAAACTCCTTCCACAAGTCAGGTTCTTCCTCTACACCTGCTGTTACCAACTCTCTTTCACTCTCATGCCATTCACCTTGGCATCTCAACTCATTACTCATCCTCAAGGCTTCCTCATTATCCTTATTCTTTGTTGCTATTAGCCTCTTCACAGGCCAAACTACCCTCTTTTGCACCCTCAAGTGCCAACTCTTCACTTTCCTATCAAGGTTTTCAACCTTCACCCTCATTTGTTCTTCTTGTTTCTTTCCTTCCTCTATCCTTCTCTCCAATTCTTCTTCCATCTTTCTTCACTTCAATTCTTCTTCCATCTTTCTTCACTTTCCTCAAGTGCTCTTCTCAAGCTTTTTCACTCTTCTTCTTCTCTTCTTTCTTATTTCTCTCATCTTCCTCTCTTTTATTCTTTTTTCTTGCTTCTTTCTCCTTCTTATCACCATATAGGTAATCCCTCAACAACATATCCAATTCTCTTTAACTCCTAGTCAAAGCCATCTTCTCACACAACCCAGATACTTTGCTAGGCTCTGATACCAATTTTATGCAGAGGGTAGGAGGATCTTACTCAAACACCTAAGGACTCTTACTCACACCCACACAACTCACTCCTCAAGACCTCTCATTGGTCAAACACATCACCTTTGATCCCTTACTCTCCACATACTAGAATAACACACCCAACACATACTCACTGATTATATAACTCAATGATGAATGAATAGTACCAAACCGGTACTAAGAGGGGGGGGTGAATCAGTATAAACACAAATATCATCCAAAACTAGTTTGATAGCAAATACTCCAAATGACTGGCAAACAGGGATACTGGTTGAAACAGAGTGCAACCAGTAAGACCCAGAACAACTAAAACAATCATAAACGGGTCACTTACTAAGCTTTCCTCTTATCTTAATACTATAGTACCATTACACCCTCATGCATGAATACGTAAACTATCATCAGATCTTCACAATAGCTCGTTTAATATGTTTTACAGATAGACATAAAACACTGAACCATCATAAGCTTAACAGGTAGTAACAAAGTATCACAAGATAAAAGCATCACACATGACACACATATTTTTCATGTGGAAACCCAACTGGGAAAAACCACACTGGGGATGAATATCAACAAGCTACTTTTTGAACTCTTTAGAAGTCCGCTCTGTTAGGAGCCTTGTCTGGTTAAAGACATTACAATAGGTTCTGCTAGGAACCGATCCTGTTAGAGATCACCCAGTTAAGGGATGACTACAATACCCAGTTAAGGGTTAAACCTGGTTGGGGTTACCTTGTTAGAGGATTTCAAGAACTCAATAGCTAAAGGATCTCCAAAGCTCTATAGCTTCTCAGAACTCATTAACTTCGAGTTACCTGATTAAGGGATTTGAATCAAGCTAGTTAAAGCTACCCTATTAAGGGATTTGTATCAAGCCAGTTAAGGCTACCCTGTTAAGGGATTTCATAACTATTGAAGTGGTTAGAGATCAACAGGAATTACAATGATCTGGTAACAACACTCAATGCTGATGCAGATCCATTTTGGCTCCTCTTCACCTTCTGCACATTCACTCTGTAGGTATCTCTTTCTCTCCTTTGGTTTGGCAAGAATCACGTATCACTTCCCTTGGATACACACTCACAGTATTTTCCAACAACCTTAGAAAGAAACACAACATCGACCTTATAGGAAACATACAGGTTGGTAGCAAAAAACCTAAACCCTAAACCTATTAGGTTAAGCAATTCAAGTGGTTCAATCCTGACCGTTGAATCATACTGAATTAAATACAATAGTCTTGAATCGATCTCAAGACATTCTCCATCGTCCACTATCCACCGATTTCATGGCGGCTAATAACCCATCACGCGTTATCATTGTTTGACAAACTTTGCACATTCCCGAGGTAGATATGAATAGTCTTCTTCATGCAAGATCCTTCACGCACACAGATCTTACGTGGCAACACGACCTATTCTTCATTATACTATTAACTCATCACACAAAGATCACCGATTGAGTACACAGGCTTGAGGTACTCCAACCAAAAATCCTCAAGTGGAAACTACCTATCAACCGGTAGTCACACAATGCTTCCATGTGCCGGTTCATCTTGAACAAATATATCGCTTCACTTTGGCATATATACCAATTCACACATATTCCGATTCTCTCTTCTCACATATCACATATGCCAGTTCACTTCATATCACATATTGACATCAATGACAACATACAATATCATTATGTCCTTATACCAGTTCACATAATGCCAACAATCTCCCCATTTGGCATTGATGGCAATATACAAAGATATCTCTCTGCCTCACATCTTCTCCCCCATTTGTTGCAGATATCTTTTCCGCTTCACTCCTTCTCCCCCTTTGACAACAATGCGAAAGTGGAGGCATAAGCAACCCTGTTACATTACTCTTCTCCCCTTGAGGAGTAGCATCCTTCAACACATCAATAAACAAAAATTTGATTATACAATACCTGACTGATGTGGAACAAATACTTTTACTTCACCTCTTGAAGGGGCAATACCCCCAATTCACCTCTTAAATGCACAAATGTAGTCTTTGGAAGAGGCTTGGTGAATATGTCTGCTAACTACTCCTTACTGGAAACATGTTCCAATGCAATCTCTTTATTCTGAACCTTTTCCCTCAAGAAATGATACTTAAGCTCAAAATGCTTGGTTCTAGAATGTAAAACTGGATTCTTTGAAATATTGATAGCACTTGTGTTATCATAGAATATACTTACCGGTTCAGATACAGGGATTTTGAAGCCTTCCGATACATGCTTCATCCAAATTGTTTGAGTGCAGTTCATGAAAGTTACAACATACTCTGCTTCCATTGTAGACTGAGAGATACAACTCTACTTCTTACTCATCCATGAGACCAGTCTACCACTGAGAAAGAAAGCACCACCAGTTGTGCTTTTCCGGTCATCCACATTACCTGCCCAATCAACATCTGTGAACACTTTCAGATTGAAATCATTGTTGTATGGGTACCACAATCCATAGTCAACTGTTCCCTTCAGATACCTAAGAATCCACTTGACTACAATCAAGTGGGATTCTCTTGGACTTTTCTAGAAACTTGCAGTAATGCCAACTACATGTGCAATATCCGGTCTACTTTGCACTACATAATGCAACTTACTAATCATTGATCAGTATTCCTTCTCATCAACCAGTGCGGAATCATCCTCTTTTGTCAATTTGCAAACCGTCACCATTGGTGTACCAACTGGTTTGCTATCTTCCATGCCAAAATTCTTCAACACCTCTTTGACATATTTGGACTGAGTGATAAAGATTTCATCTTTCATATGTTGGATCTGCAGTCCAATGAAGAACTTAATCTCCCCTATGAGTGACATCTCAAACTCTTTCTTCATCTCATCAGCAAACTCATGACTCATCTTGTCATCTCCACCAAAGATAATGTCATCAACAAAAACCTCATAGATCAGGATCTGATCTCCTTCAGACTTCAAGTAGATATTGCTATCTTCACTTGTTCTCTCAAATCCAATCTTCACAAGATGGGAATGTAGGGGCTCATACCATGCCCTAGGTGCTTACTTTAGACCATATAAGGCCTTATGTAGTCTGCACACCATATCACTATCTTCAAATAGGGAAAACCCATATGGTTGCTCTATTTATACCTCCTCTTCAAGTACACCATTTAGGAATGCATATTTTACATCCATTTGATATACTTTGAACCTTTTAAAAGATGCATATGCAAGAAGCATACGAACTCCTTCCAATCTGGCTACAGGAGCAAAGGTTTCTCCATAGTCTTCTCCTTCTTCTTGAGCATATCCTTTGCACACCAATCTGGCTTTATTCCTAATCATTGTGCCATCCTCATTCAACTTGTTTCTGAACACCCATTTGGTGCTAGTGACATTTTTATGCTCCGATCTAGGTACCAAGGACCATGTACCATTTTTCTCTATCTGGTCAAGTTCCTCTTCCATTGCCTTGATCCAGTCTTCATCTTTATGAGCCTCTTTGAATGATTTAGGCTCAAATTCATAGATCATACATGAGTTTTCTTTGATCTTTCTTCTTGTAAGGAGTCTTGCATCCTTATCTCCTATGATCTGTTTAGGATCATGATTCAGCTTGACATACCGAGGAATGGTCTTGACAGGTTCTTCTTGCTTTTCCTCTTCATCAGTATCAATATTCATCGGTTTAGGAACACTATTACTAGTACTTGGTTGACTGACAACCGGTTCCCAGAAGGTTGCAACCGGTTCATTTACAGCTGCTCACTGTCGATTTCCTTAGTTTTCTCAGAGGATTCATCAATTCTTACATTGATACTTTCCATAATTCTCTGAGTCCTATTGTTGTAACGCTTGAAAGCTTTACTCTTGGTGGAATATCCTAGGAATATTCTCTCATCACATTAGCTTCAAATTTGCCCTGATGTTCACTCCTCTTGATGTAACATTTGCTACCAAATACCCTAAAGTAGCTAACCACAGGTGTCTTACTGGTCCAATACTCATAAGGAGTTTTGTCCTTACCTTTCTTGATGAGTACCCAGTTCATAGTGTAGACTGTAGTGCTCACCGCTTCTCTCCAAAAGGTGTGAGCAACCTTTCCTTGAATCAACATGGTTCTAGCTACTTCAACCATAGTCTAGTTATTACTCTCTGCTAGGCCATTCTGCTATGGAGTCCGGGGGGCAGACAGTTGTCTTTTGATGCCAAATTCTTCACAGTACTTATTGAATTCACCAGAAGTGAATTACCCTCCTTGATCAGTTCTGAGACACTTGATTCTTTTATCGCTTTCCTTCTCCACTAATGCTCCAAAAGCCTTGAATTTCACAAAGGCTTCAGACTTGTCTTTCAATAATGTGACCCACATCATTCTTGAGCAGCCATCAGTGAGAATCATGAAGTACCTATCACACTGCACACTTCTAGTTTTCATAGGACCACACAAATCAGTATGCACAAGATCAAGCAAGTTGTCAGTAGTGAAAGATTTACCTTTAAAGGTTGAGGAAGACATTTTCCCCAATTGACACTCTCTGAACAAGGTATTATCTAGTTTTCTTAGCACCAGCAACCCTCTAACTACCTTGATCTTACTAGCCTTCACAATTTTATTAAAGTTTACATGACAGAGTCTCCTAGGCCATATCCAGCTATCATCAGTTTTAGCCATAAGACATGTACTTATATTTGCATTCAGATGAAATAGGTTAACTTTGGTCTACATGCCGATGGCCACCAGTTTACCATCTTTTCCTTTGATTCTGCAAACTCCATTCTTGAATTCCAGAGTGAGGCCACTGTCGTTTAGCTGGGCAACACTCAGAAGGTTGTGTCTGAGACCATCAACCCAGTACACATTGTCAGCACTTCTCTTTCCATTTAGAGAGATGGATGCTCTGCCTTTGACCACGCATGGTGTATCATTGCCAAAGAAAACCACACCACCATCATACTCCTCCAAGGATAGAAACTTGCTCTGGTCACCTGTCATATGGTAAGAACAACCACTGTCAATGATCCACTCATTGGAATTATCAAACCGGGAGACAAGAGCCTTCTTGTCTACCACATCTTCTTTTACAGCAATAAACACAATGTCTTCATTCTCTTCATCTTCTGATTCCTCATCTGTGACACCTTCATCAATTGCCACAAAACAGTTTCTTTGGTTCCTCCTTTGAATTTCCTGAACCTTTCAGGTTTGTCCTTGTTATCACCATTAGGACAGTTTATAGCAATATGTCCTATCGGGTTACAAGAAAAGCATTTCAAAGGTAGCTTACCTTTGTATTTATCAGTTCCTTTAGGAAGATTCCTAGCAAGGAGAGCTTCAAATGCCATCAGAATCTCCTTATCATTCATTTCTCTGCTCTGACTAGGTTCCCCACTAGTGCTAGCTTCTTTTCCTTTTTTGGATGGTATAGCAGAGGCTTTGAATGTTGATTCAGTCTTTTGAACACTGCCATCAAAACTATTTAGCTCATAGGCTGTTAACTTGGCTATGATGGAGTCCAAGGATACCTTAGACTTGTCTATTGATCTTAGCTCCTAGATAGTAGCAACCCTTATTGCATAGACTAGCAACAGGGATGTCAGGACTTTTCTTACCACAATGGAATCTTTTATTTTACCACCTACACTCTTGATTTCTCCAACAACTATTTTGATTCTTATTCCATACTGCTGAATGGTCTCACCTTCAACCATCCACATATCTTCAAACTTCCCTCTCAAGCTTTCTTCCTTAGCTTGTTTCACATGTTCATCACCACCATAGATATTTTCAAGAGCATCCCATACCTCTTTGGGATTTACCTTGTCCTGAACATCAATAAACTCAATGTCGGAAAGACTATTGATGAGGGCTTCCATGACTTGCCCATTTTCTTATATCTCTCTCTTTTGGTCATCAGTGAGAGTATTGGTAGGGACAACATAGACATTCTCAACATAACTCCAGTGTTGAGCACCCATGCTTTTGATGAATATCTTCATCCTATTTTTCCATATACCAAAATTTTCCCTGTTAAACTTTGGACCTTCCCACTTCATCATTTGACTGGGATCTTTACCTCAAGCGGTTAAGCTTACAACACAGAGGACCTAGAGTGCTCTGATACCAATTGATAACTCAATGATGAATGAATAGTACCAAACCGGTACTAGAGGGGGGGTGAATCAGTACAAACACAAATATCATCCAAAACCAGTTTGACAACAAATACTCCAAATGACTGGCAAACAGGGATATTGGTTGAAACAGAGTGCAACCGGTAAGACCCAGAACAACTAAAACAGTCATAAACTGGTCACTCACTAAGCTTTCCTCTTAGCTCAATACTATAGTACCATTACACCCTCATGCATGAATAGGTAAACTATCATCAGGTCTTCACAATAGCTAGTTCAATATGTTTTACAGACAGGCATAAAACACTGAACCGTCATAAGCTTAACAGGCAGTAACAAAGTATCACAAGATAAAAGCATCACACATGACATGCATATTTTTCACGTGGAAACCCAACTAGGAAAAACCACAATGGGGATGAATACCCACAAGCTTCTTTTTGAACTCTTTAGAAGTCCACTCTGTTAGGAGCCTTGTCCGGTTAAAGACATTACAATAAGTTCTGCTAGGAACCGATCCTGTTAGGGATCACCCGGTTAAGGGATGACTACAATACCCAGTTAAGGGTTAAACCCAGTTGGGGTTACCTTGTTAGAGGATTTCAAGAACTCAATAGCTAAAGGATCTCCAGAGCTCTATAGCTTCTTAGAACTCATTAACTTTGAGTTACCCGGTTAAGGGATTTGAATCAAGTCGGTTAAAGCTACCCTGTTAAGAGATTAGTATCAAGCCAGTTAAGGCTACCCTGTTAAGGGATTTCACAACTGTTGAAGTGCTTAGAGATCAACAAGAATTACAATGATCTGGTAACAACACTTAATGCTAATGCAGATCTGTTTTGGCTCCTCTTCACCTTCTGCACATTCACTTTGCAGGTATCTCTTTCTCTTTTTTGGTCTGGCAAGAATCATGTATCACTTCCCTTGAATACACACTCACAACTTTTTCCAACAACCTTAGAAAGAAACACAACATCGACCTTATAGGAAACATATAGGTCGGTAGCAAAAACCCTAAACCTTAAACCTGTTAGGTTAAGCAATTCAAGCAGTTCAATCCTGATCGTTGAATCATACTGAATTAAATGCAATAGTCTTGAATCAATCTCAAGACATTCTCCATCATCCACTATCCATTGATTTCATGGCGGCTGATAACCCATCACGCGTTATCACTGTTTGACAAACTTTGCACATTCCCAAGGTAGATAGGAATAGTCTTCTTCATGCAAGATCCTTCATGCGCACAGAGCTTACGTGGCAACACGACCTGTTCTTCATTATACTATTAACTTATCACACAAAGATCATTGATTGAGTTACACAAGCTTGAGGTATTCCAACCAAAAATCCTCAAGTGGAAACTACCTATCAACCGGTAGTCACACAATGCTTCCATGTGTCGGTTCATCTTGAACAAATATACCGCTTCACTTTGGCATATATATCGATTCACACATATGTCGGTTCCCTCTTCTCACATATCACATATGCCAGTTGACTTCATATCACATATTGACATCAATGACAACATAAAATATCATTATGTCCTTATACTGGTTCACATAATGCCAACAGTATTCACTTGGTACTTGACTACAATAACAAAGTTTCACCATCAAGCTACACAACTAGGTCTCACTAGGTTCAACACCTAACCCAAAACTTGGCTTCACAATACCTTATCAACAAGGTAACACCCTTACCAACATATCATTAATGGTTTAAAAACATATACTCAACTCCCTTGGATCTGCTACAAACCCCTAACACATTGTCTTATTGTTCTAAGATAGTCAAAGCATAAAAGAAAATATTGGTTGAACTCAACCCCTAACTCTCATTTCTCTGGTTTCAACCACCATCCAAGAAATAATGTATCATTGAGATATCCCATAGGCCATTTCCACATCATCTCAATCACCAAGTCCCACAAATAATATTCAAAACACAAAACCAAAACATCTTACCCAAAATATGTCCATAATGATAGTTTGTTGCTCTTTTGGATAAGGCCGCACACAGAGATGTATAACTTTTGAACCAAGTATTATATCCTCAATCCCTCTAGTGAGGTTATTAAAAACTATATCCTACACAACATATCCAAAATTAAAGAATATCCAATGTTTCAGTGATGAGATATTTCCCTCGCATCAGAACTGTTGCAGTCACACCCCAAATCTGACTGCTTTTTCGGTATGAAACCTTCATGAAGCACGTGCCAAATCCATCATGGAACCCTTCACACACCATGGACAAGTAAAATAAATCCTTACCCTCATCCCTACCCAAAATGGGGTTTGGAAAAACATCTAAATAAAACTTATTACATTTATGAGGCCATTGGATGCCCTAGTTAGGATTTTGACGGTTTTGAAACAATTGTCAATATCTTCCACAAATGATAATGAGATTGCACCAAATAAAAACCAAATTACTATTATTTAATTTCACTTTCATCCCATTAAGATAACTTAATCAAACAAATTCATATCAATTTTCAAATGAACAAATTTCAATCTGTCATACGTCGAAAACTCAGAAAATACAAGGAAAAATACAATTTTATTGCTCCACTTCTCAAATCTCGACCTCCACATCCAGTCTCTCTCAAAATGGATTAATTACATCATTTTATATTTCTAAAATCCTTCTAAGGATTAAATTTAACTAATAACCACCTATAACTACCCTTTTTGACATTTTTTGCAATTTTGACAATAAAAGTTGCACAAAAAGTTGTCATGTTGACACATGAAGTTGTTAATATGATCAAACTTGAACTCCAACCCTCCTAACCTATAAAAATGGTCTTCAAATGACCTTATAAACATTTATAACATGTTTTATTGACTAAAAACTCAAACCTACCCTTAAAACCCAAAATTAGCCCTTTTTAGGCCTAATTGCCAACATTTGACAATTTTACACTTTTTGATCTTTTCATTACATTTCATTGCATATTTAGGCTCTATTGGCCTTTTATACTTCATTGTCCTTTGATTATCTATTAGGGCCTATCAATCACCCTAGTCCACCTTGTCTTCAGGAGTGCTCCTCGACCAATATGGCATCCATGGATAGTGCTAAAAGTTGAGAGCTACATTCATTTGGGACTTGGAGAGGAGAGAAACAAGGAAGATCCAACATCATATAGAATACGGGGGGGGTATTAGAATTGTCTAGTTCTTTCTTTTCCTATTTTCTTTGATACTAATTTTTCTTGATATGCTTTTGAAATGGATTCATTTTCATGTTATGCTTATGGTTGAAAGTTTACTAACATTTGTATGAGGGAAAAGTGGGCGAATAAAACTTAAAATGTGAAAATCTAGTTAATACCAGTCCACACACACGCACAGGACTTCTTGATGCAAGCTATGGAGTAACGATGTGTTACTCAGCTCCCCAAGGAGGGTCCCATGGTTCTCTATCTCAAAATGTCCCTCAAACCAACGTTTTTGCTCTCAGATTACTGAGCAAAATGGTTTAGGGATGGCAAATATGAGAACGAGAGATGCTTTTTTTAGATTTTAGTATGAGATGTGTTATAAGCTAGGTATGATGCTAGAAATGCAATAAACTAGATGATAAGATGACGAGATTAGTATGAATACTATCCTATCATACTATGTTTAGTCTATGATTGAGCTAAAATGATAAAGAAAGTAATCTAAGCATGTATATTAGTCTAATTTATGATCTAAAAGAGGCTAAATGAGGAGCATAAAAATGATATGAAAGTTTGAAAGAATTTGAGCATAAGTGTGATGCTTCAAATTTGAAAGATGATTGTTAGAATGGAGGAATGAGAGCTCTATTTATAGCACAAACAGGGTAATGGATGGTCAGGATTGAAAGTTTCAATCAAGGGCCATGTTTGAAAGTTGGGGATCCACGTGCACAATCTGCACCAATGACATGGTGACAAGTGTCAACATAGGATTGGGTTGAAAGAAGAGGTTGGAGGCATTAAAGGCCTAAGAAGACCTCAAGGTTATCTAAAGGCTAAGGGTCAAGTCTAAGTTAGATTTACCCAATGAATTAAGATCTAATCCAAAGATAAATCTTTGTGCAAATGATTAAGAGATAATCAAGGTCAAAGCATTAATGACCTGATGAGACCCTTGGGTTGGGTAGAGGTTGAGTCAAAATAAATTTTTTAACCATGTGGGAGGGTTTGAAATAACCATTAATGGTTATTGGAGACTTTGGGGATTAAGTGGTTGAAGGTTGGAAGCCTTCAATGGTTTTCAAAGACTTTAACGGTTTTAGTGGTTGAAGGTTGAAAACCTTTAATGGATATCAAAGACTTTGGGTCATTTGAAAAGTGACCTCCCTTTGCTTAGGGATGTGACAAAGTTTAGAGTGGGGTTAGGTTAATTAGAATTGATTAGAAGATTCTAGAAGGGATTAGGAAGGGGTTTGGGTTTTTGCAAGTGGATGGGGAGGATAATAGTATTTAATTGAATTTATTTGATTTTCATTCAATTTGGTTGTAATTAAATAAATTTGATTTATTCAATTTAGGATAACTATTTAATTAAATTTGAATTTAATTAAAAGTGGTTAGGGTAATTTAATTGAATAAAATGATTTATTCATTAAATGGTATAGTGAATTTTATTTAAATAAATTGAGCAATTTACTTAATAAAATAGAAGAATGTGGATAATTTAATTAAATTGGATTTAATTAAATAGGGAAATGAACATAAAATATTCATTTAGGAATATGGTCATTTTTATACGTCTACATTTTGCCCCTCTTTGAAGTGACGTGTGTGCACATGTTATTTCAAAGAAAAATGATGTGTTTTTGTGATTTATGATCAAATGCAATTTTTGTTGTGTCGCTCTTATGATTTGTAAGTTGTGCCCCAGATTTGATGTGATGCCCCAGATTCGAGATTTGATGGTGATGCCCCCTCGGGAGATGAATCAATTTTTTTTTGGAAAATTTTTGATTTAAATTGATGAAGTTCGTATGGTGTGTAGGATTCTGTATTTGTACAAAATGTGTAAATTGATTCATCTCCCGATAAATTACAACTATTTTGGTATAGGGGAGACTGCGACCATATTACAGGTCCAGTTGGCTAACCCTAATTTCATTTTTCTCTTATAAAAGGGGAAAAGGGCTTGATTTAAAGTCATTTGTGCTTTGTTGACTTTTGAAGAAAGATAATTTGCTCTGGAGAGAAAATGCCTATTCCCTATCACAGACACCGTTTCGAGCGCGTTCGGAGGTACCGGAGACCAGTAGCCCGTGGACCACCAGTAAGTCAACATCTTTGACCCCTTCTGGATTTTTCATTTTGTCATTTTCAGGTGTTTTTTTTATTTTTAAACTTCGGGTTTTTCGTTGTAGCGCGTCTAAAACGTAATTTAGCGCATACGAAGTGTAGAGTAGCGCATCAAAGTTATTTTTAGGGGTTGCGTCCGAAAATGTTTTGCTAGCGCATAGGATCTATAGGTTAGTGCGTGTAGATAAAATAGCGCATGCAAAGGCTTTGGTAGCGCGTAGGGGAAACAGGGTAGCGCGTAGGCATGACCTAGTGCATAGGAGCTGCCGAGGTTCACATAGGAAAAGGGGTTTAGCGCATAGGACTAACCTAGCGCATACGACTAAAAGGATAGCGCCTGGAAGGGATAGATTAGCGCGTAGATAGGTTCTAGCGCATAGGACAGATTAGGTAGCGCAACGGAAGAAAAGAGTAGCGCGTAGATAGGTTCTAGCGCATAGGACACATAGATTAGTGCGTAGGACAAGCAGCCTAGCGCGTGGGTTTGTTTTAGTGCATTGGAGGTCTGTTTTAGCGCATCCAAGAAAAATTTGTAGTTTTGGCCGATTTTGAAAAGTTGTGGTTTTGTGTGCCTGTCGTGTTTTTGATGCATTTATCCAAGATGAGTATTTGTATAACTTGTTTTGATGTGCAATTTTTCAAGTTATGTATAGATATCAAGCTGTTGTTTTGATCAGAAACAGATGTATTTGCGTTGTCTGTTTTAAGTTCAATGTGTGTGAAAGCCTGAGTTGTTTTACAAGCCGATATGGGTTGGAAACTTGAGTTGTTTTACAAGCTGATATGGATGGTAAACTTGAGTTGTTTTACAAGTTTATGTGATGGTGGTACTTGAGTTGTTTTACAAGTTTTGATATGGTTTTTGAGAACTTGAGTTGTTTTACAAGTTGATATGAAATGATAGGATGTTGAACTTTGATTGTAGGTGAACAAATTGTTTCATGTTTTTGATGTAAGTTTTATTTTGATATCTTTGTGTTGATGTGGAAACTGATATTGGATATGTTGTGTTTGTTGACAGGAGCGATTGGGTATTGTGCAGTCGAGGGAGAGATTCTCGAGACCATGGACGCTGATACCACGTCTGTCACAGGCAGACTTGGATATTATTGAGAGATATGGATTGACCTCGCTTCTTGATATGTCGGGGTTCACTGTGAACCGGGGACTTTTGACAGCATTGGCAGAGAGGTGGCACAGTGATACGAACACCTTTCATTTTGCCACTGGAGAGATGACAGTGACACCGGAGGATTGCTACCGGATTTTGTGCATTCCTGTGGTAGGGGCCATATTATCGTATGAGCAAACAGAGGAGGGCGGCACAGAGGCACTGCGCCGTATATTTCATGATGAGAGTGTCTGTGGCTATGAGATCCCTTGGCAGGAGTTCTTGGATCTGGATTATGCACCGCTGCCATCGGTATTGGCAGGATTTATTGGGGGATTCCTTTGTCCTGATCGCAGGTCAAAGGGATTTTCAGTAGGATGGGGGCTGGTCTTGGAGCAGATGGTTACACAGGGTCAAAGATTTGCGTGGGGGTCAGTGATGTTGGCCCATCTTTACAGGAGCCTGCATGAGGTAGTATACCTCGGTTACGGGAGCTTATCAGCGGGTGTGACCCTTTTACAGGTATGGTGCTGGGAGCACATCCCAGTAGTGAGGCCATTGGCAGACAGAGATAGGCCCGTAGGGGCAGCATACACCTATGGATACAGAGGCCTAGTTGTCCAACGTAAGCTGGGCAAACTAGAGCACTGGAGGAGAGTGTTTGATGACATAGATACGGTGACTTGGAGACCGTATACAGATTGTGAGGTGTGGGCGGAGGATGGTATGGAGATGCCTTTCATTTTCATGACGAGGTATCTGATCGAGAGGACTCCGTTCGTTATTGAACAGTTTTTGGTGGCCCGAGTTTTGCAGCAGTTCGGGAGGCAGCAAGGGATTCTGTAGGGAGCGTTCTTGTATGCACGGCGACAGCAGGATGTGACCGATTGGGGGCCGACTATTGATAGTGCCGTGGCCATAGAGGAGTTCATAGGGCTGGCAGGACAGATCTGGGACTATGCCCTAGAGATATAGGATGTTGGGATGACTGACAAGTTTGCTCGTTTATTTGCTGCTCGGGCCGTGGCGAGGATCTCAGATCCAGAGGAGATGAGGCCAGCATTTGATTCAGATGGAGAGGAGGGGGGAGATGATGGAGATGATGGAGACGATGGAGATGATGGAGGAGGTAGAGGAGCTAGGGGGAGGCAGGGGGAGGCAGGGTGGCAGAGGTGTGCAGAGAGCGGTATGGCAGGGTAGGATTGAGAGGGGGAGATGAGGATTGGCCATTAGAGTCGGGAGAGAGGGGAGAGTGACAGAGGTGTTAGCTGCAGTGGGGGGAGAGGAGGAGGTGGGGAGGCCAGCACAGAGGAGGAGGGTAGATATACTCCCACCTCCCGTACCCAGGACAGGCCGAGTGGGAGGAGTGGCGCCAGCACAGGTACCACTGCGGGTTCGAGTGTCGGGTCATGTAGAGGATGCATAGATCCGGACCCTACAGATTACTGTGCAGCAGCTACAGGCACAGATTTTGACCTATCAGTGGCAGATTTCTCAGTTGACCACTGAGAGAGATACGGAGATAGAGCGGCGGGGTCGAGCAGAGGAGGCCTTAGCGACTGTGTAGAGAGCAGCGGCGGGTGGTCCTTTGAGAGACACCCTTAGAGAGCTGACACGGAGTGTCCAGGAGGTGGAGTATTACAGGTGGCACTATGAGGCTGTAGTACCTAGAGATCGGCGTGTTGAGAGCTTTGCACAGTCGAGATCGAGTCGATCTCGAACTGCTGGGACACGATTTGAGAGCCGAGGAGTGACGGGGCCGGCGAGACAGGACCCTCCTGCAGATCCGAGGGCGAGTGTATCGAGAGCTAGACAGGATCCTCCTGGAGATCGAGGGGCAGGTGCATCTAGAGCTAGACCATCTCCATCAAGGGATAGTCATACTTGAGAGACATGGTCTCTGTTGTATTTTTGAGCATTGTATTCTTTGTACTAGACACAGTTTTGAATAATTTTGTAGATTTTGATCATTTTTGAGAGATATATATAGAGCACCATTTTTGATCGATGTGATGTGTTTATGGATGCATTTATATGTGTCCTACTTCCTTTTTATATGATGATGTAATGTTTACATATATGATGTAATGTGTGATGCAGAATGTATGTTTTTATATGTTGTGAGATGTATCTTGAAAATGAGATGTATGATTTAATATGCTGCTACATGTAAGATGATATGATGTAATAATGATGTAATAATGATGCAAAATGATATGCAACAATAATGTAAAATGATGTGCAACTAATTGTAAAATGATATGCAACTAATTGTAAAATGATATGCAACTAATTTGTAAAATGATATGCAACTAATTTGTTTTTGGAGCACCTCTCATTCGGTATTTGCCATCCGATATAACCATTTATTTGATTTCTTTGTAAATATCATCATAGAGCATTTATTGATTTGTGGATATGTTGAAAATTTATACAAGCATAATGGTATAATTGAACCATAATGACCTGAGTAAAATTTACATGATTTTTGATTTTGCAAGATAGCACAAGCGTCAAAGTATAATTGAACCAGGACGACCTGAGTGTGTATTGCGTAAACATAAAAGATTAGATCATGTATATGCGTGAAATGGAATCAGGCCTTTAGTGATATGTATCACGTCTCGAGGCAAATATTCACACAGTACAAGTGATCGCCTCCCAGACAGAAGACTAAGAAAATTTTGGAAGTTCTTCATGATCTCTAGCTTTGAAGCTTTTTATGAGATAAGGAGAAGATTCCAATCAATTTAAAAAGTTCAAAATGCAAAATAATCAAGACTTCTATGTGATAATGCAACATTTAGTATTTCAGAAAATCATCCATCCTTGAGATTCTTGTGTATTGTTTTGGTTTTGGTTGTTGCGATGAAGTGTAATTGTGTTTGTTGGATGTCCTGCGTCTGAGTTTTGCAATAGTTGGAATGTCTTGAATGTTTGCAAGTGTTTGAACAGTTTAATGCCCCTAGATGAGTGTTCCTTTGGATATGATTATATACAGTGATTTCCAAGCCATGGTAAAATGCAATAAGAGAATAGATACAGATGGATAACTCAGGATAGTGACTACGCTAAGTATGTCCTGAATGGATATATGCTAAGTGTCGGGCGATGGCCGATAGTATTTTGGTGGATAAAATGGCATGGATATAGATAGAGGAGCCGGTCTTTCACAAGGGCGCCTATTTACCAGGTTTTCACCATTTGTTTTTATTGTACTTTGTATTTTTGTTTTTTCTGGATTTTTTGATTTTTTGATTTTTTTTTTTTTTGTTTGTTTGTTTGGCTTTTTCCGTGCACTAGGCTATCCTAAGTATAGTACTTCTTCAGATGAATGCTGTTAGTTGGATCATCGAGCACATCTCCTTCAGAATTTGTTAGCTGATAGGCACCTGACCCATAGACTGAGATGATGACATAGGGACCCAACCAGTTAGGTTCAAATTTCCCTTTCTTTTCTCTATCTTGCTGATTCTTTGGATTTTCTTTTAGGACTAGATCACCAACCTTGAAGTTGCGAGGCATGACCTTGTGATTGTAGCTCCTGCACATGCATTGCTGATATGCTTTGAGATGAGTATAAGCATGTTGGCATCTTTCATCTAATAGTTCCAGTTCTTGCAGTCGGTTAACTCGATACTCTTCATCTGGGATCAAACTTTTCAAAGAAACTCTAAGAGATGGAATTTCTACCTCCAAGGGTAAAATAGCCTCGGATCCATATACCAATGAATATGGTGTTGCCCCTGTAGGTGTGCGGATGCTGGTCCTGTAGGCCCAAAGTGCTGGATTGAGTTGTACGTGCCAATCTTTGTCTGCATCATTCACTATTTTCTTGAGGATTTTAAGGATTGTTTTGTTAGATGCTTCTGTTTAACCATTTCCTTGTGGATAGTATGGTGTAGAAAACCGATGTTGGATTTTGAATTTTTCACATAGTTCCTACACATCTTAGTTTTTGAAAGGTCGTCCATTATCTGTGACGATTGAACTAGGAATACCATATCTACAGATCAGATAATTTAGAATAAAAGAGGCAATTTGTTTCCCAGTCACTGTGGTCATGGGAACTGCTTTGATCCATTTGGTAAAGTATTCTGTTGCAGTTATAATGAACTTGTGTCCATTGGAAGATGAAGGATGTATTTTGCCTACCAGGTCCAATCCCCACTGACAAAAGGGCCAGGATGTTGTAAATGGTTGTAGTTCCTGTGCTGGTACATGTATCAGATTGCCATGGATCTGACATTTAGGACATTTCTTGGTGAAATGATATGAATCTTTCTCCATTGTAGGCCAGTAGTATCCCATTCGTAGAAGTTTTTTAGAAAGAGTAGTGCCACTTGAATGTGTGCCACAAATACCTTCATGAAGCTCGTGTAAAGCTGAATCGGAATCATTACGATCAAGACAATGAAGAAGAGTACCATCTAGACCTCGACGATATAAGGTATCAGCGGTAAGGGTGTAACGAGCAGCTTGGCGGATAAAGTTACGTTTTTGGTTACGGGATTGGTAAATGGGTAAGATATTATGCTTGAGGTAGTCATATATTGGTCCATATAACGGAGAATCTGAACCAGTCAAGGCATATATAACCTGGGATTCAGAGTGGTCATAGGCGGGGGAGAACAGTTGCTCTACCAGGAACTCATAACGACTCTGTTGTTCTAGAATTTGTAGTAATGAAGCAATCGTAGCCATTGCATCGGCTGCTTTGTTGTTCAACCTTGGTATTTGTTCAAAGGTGATGTGCACAAAATACTGTTTGAAATCATCCACCATCCATTTGTAGGGTAGTAACTTGTCATCCTTTGTCTGATAGTTGTTGTTGATTTGATTGATGACCAGTTGTGAGTCTCCGTAGACTTTTAATTCTATGATTTTCCATTCGACAGCCATTTTGATTCCTATGACCAATGCTTCATATTCAACCACATTATTTGTACATGGAAACATAAGCCTGTATGATCTCGGCATAGTATGTCCTTCAGGGGTGATGAATAGAATGTCGGCCCCTGAACCATGTTGTGTAGAGGATCCATCAAAGTATAGGGTCCATTGTTTGGATGAAAGAGCAAAAACGTCCCTGTCTGGAAATTCAATGTCCATGGTTTGTTTTCCTGGTAGCGGTGCTTCAGCCAGCTGATCTGCAATTGCTTGTCCTTTGATGGCTCATCTTTCTGTGTAGTGGATGTCGAATTCACTGAGAATCATGACCCATTTAGCCAATCGGCCTGTGAGAGCTACCTTGCTGAGTAGATACTTGAGAGGATCAATTTTGGCTACTAGCTTGATAGTGTGTGCTAGCATATAATGTTAGAACTTTTGAGACGCAAAAACAACTGTTAGGCAAGCCTTTTCAATGAATGTATAATTGAGTTCATAGCCATTCAATGTTCTACTAATGTAATATATGGCGCGTTCCTTTCCTTGTTGATCTTCTTGTGCCAATAGTGCCCCCAGTGAAACATCTATTGTTGAGATATAGAGTATAAGAGGCTTTCCTGCAACTGGTGGTACTAGAACTGGTGGATTCATCAGGTACTGTTTAATTTGGTAAAAAGATTCTGCACATTTAGTCTCCCATCTGAATGGCACATTTTTGTGTAGCAAGTGGTTAAATGGCAGACTTTTATCCGCTAGTTGAGCGATGAATCGCCTGATTGATTGAAGTTGTCCTTGGAGAGATCGAAGTTGACTGATATTCTTTGGTGGTGGCATATCCATGATGGCCTGTACCTTTGCTGGATCAACTTCAATACCTTTAGCTGAGAAGATGTAACCTAGTAACCTGCCTGATGTAACCCCGAAGACACACTTCTTAGGGTTGAGTCAGACTTTGAATTTCTACAACCGATCAAAGATCTTTGTTAGGATGCCGAGATGTTCAGCTCTGGTAAAATATTTTGCTAGTAAATCATCCACATAGTCTTCCATAAATGTGTGCATCATATCATGGAATATGCTTGTCATTGCTCTTTAATAAGTGGCTCCGGCATTCTTTAAGCCAAAAGGCATAACATTCCAACAGTATGTTCCCCAAGGACAGGTGAATGCCGTTTTGTCTTGATCTTCAGGAGCTATTTTGATTTGATTATAGCCTGAGAAACCATCCATTAATGAGAGCATTGCATGGCCTGCTATGAGATCTACAATTATATCAATACTTGGCAGAGGAAAGTCATCCTTTGGACAAGCTTTATTGACATCTCTGAAGTCAGTGCATATTCTGATACTACCATCTGGTTTTGAGACTGGAACAATGTTAGAAATCCATTCTGCATAGTCAATAGGTCGAATGAATCCAACATCTAATAATTTCTTTAATTCCGTTTTGACCATGAGTGCTACCTGTGGATTCATCTTTCGTAACTTTTGCTTGACTCCTGTAGAGATGGACAAGTGATGCATGATTAAGTGTGGATCAACTCCGGGCATATCAGCATATGACGAGGCAAAGTTAATTTGCTGTCCTTTAAAGAAGATGATGAATGCCGATCTTTCCTCTTCTATCAGAGATTCTGCAAGGTGAATGTTTCTGGCTGCTTCGGTGGTACCAATGTTGATTGATTGAGTGGGCTCAATCAATATGGGTGATCGCTCATGAAAATGTTCAGGAAGAGTGTCAAGTCTCCCATCGTTAGGTGCCTTAAAAAGGTTTTCACCCTCAGATGCGTCCTTTATTTTTACTTTTTTGGGATCTATAGCTGCCATTGACTGGTTTTCAGCATTAGATTCATTATTTGATTCATTTTTGCGACTGAGAGACTTGGCACTCCCTGAAGAATAGACATCGTTATTTGGTTCACTGGTAGAGCCTGTTTCGGGATTGACGGTGCATAAGTAATGGATAATAGATTCATCATCCGGGAAAATTGGTATATCATGAGTCTCAGGTTCATTCCAGTCGATGAGATCAGGGAAGACAAGTGGTAAGGAATCGTTGGGCAAGTCAAGTTCAGCTACTGTAAGTGTTAAGATAGAGTTATCATCGTGATGGGTCTTGGTGTTAAAGAAGTCTAGGGTTTTATTGAGGTCTTCAATGGTATCATCTTCTACATGGACTTGTTCGTAATATTTCTGTTCTCTTTCCTGAACGTCATAGATATGTTGTGGTCCAAATTCAAGAGGTCTATCCTTTGCATTATGTTCTTCTTGAGAAATGGATATGAAATCAGTATCATTTGGGATATTTGTAGTAGTATCAGAGCAGGTACCCCATTCATATTCATTTGAATCTATCTCATAAGTATCATCCCAAATTCTATCTGTGCTATAAACAGGTATGTTGTATGGTGAAAACAAATTTTTGATAATGGATACTTTCTTGACATTCTGTGTTGATTCTATATCTGATCCATCTTCCACGGTCTGGATTTGTTCATAGATTGTGCTTCCACGGGGAGAAATGATAGTTTCTTGTGATGACATGATTTGTTTTTGAGCCATGGGTATGTTAATATGAGCCACTGCTGCAGATATGGCCTTCTTATGATTTAAAAGCTTTCCCTGATGCAACTTCTGATCTTGACGTTCTTGTGCCTTACGGATTGTTTCAGCTGATTCAAAGAGTGCTTCCTGCTAGGATTCTTCCTTGTATTTCTTCTTTTCTTTCCATTGAGGTTTTGCATTTGTGTGTGGCGGCCTTTTCAATAGGAAAGTGAATTTAGAACCTAATCCTGCTTTATTTCTACTAGGTTGTGAAGGAAGATCTATAGGTTCAGTGACTCCTTCTTGGCGTTTCCCAATAGGTCCTTTACCGCCATATCCCATTTGTTTCATGATCAAGTAGCCTTTTCCATACAGGTACGTCGGTAGAACAATGTCTAGAGCGGCCGCTCTGTTAGCTTCTTCTTCATCTTTGTATAGCCAGTTAAGAACGTCTTTATCTTCTGATTCATGTGCTAGAGTCCCCAATTGGATGAAGGTACCATCAAATTTAGTTATGGGCTGAGTTGCCAAATGTGTTGATATAGTAGGTAAACCATGCGATCTAGGTGATGTTGGCAATCTGGTCAAACATAAAGGCTCCATAGAATATTCGCCCATGCCTTGGTCTTTGATTTGCATTTTCTGTTTGAAGTCTCCCCATAAGGAGTTGGATTTTGCTGTTGGTGGATCAGATGTTGAAGATCGTTGCTTTTCTCTGTTATAAGGAACCAAACTGTCTTGGGCTACCCCCATTGCATTGCAATGTTGAAATGGATTGTGATCAGCTGATATGGAGATTTCCTGTCCATCATAAGGAAACTTGACACACTGGTGATATGTAGAAGGTACTGCTTGCATTTCATGTATCCAAGGTCGGCCTAATAAGATATTGTAGGTGAGATCAATATCTAAGACTTGACATATAGTATCCTTTTGCACTGGTCCTACTTGAATAGGCAATATCACTGTTCCTTTAGAAGACCTTTCCTCATCATCATATGCTTTTATGGTAATCTTTTTACAAGGATCAATAGATTCTTCTGAGAAACCTAGTGCACGGATAAGCTTTAAAGTACATATATTAAGTCTGGCTCCTCCATCTATTAAGACTCTTTTGACGCGGTGTTTACAAACAATGACTTCAATATGTAGAGGAGTATTATGCGGGTGACTCAATGAAGTATTATCATGCTCTGAGAAGGTGAGGTTATGAGATTCTGTCATATGGGCAACCATGGCTTGGAATCTATCTGTATCCAGATTTTGAGGTACATTTGTTTCTAATAGTGCTTGCTCCAATATGTCTTTGTGTTTTGGAGATAGTTTCAACAGTTCCAGGATAGATATCTAAGCCGGAGTCTTGCGTAGTTGGTTAACTAAGTCGTATTGGATCTTTGGTGTGGTAGTTGGAGGTGCAGTGTGTCCCTTCAAGACATACTTCTGAGTTCGGGTTGTTACATTGACAGATTCATGATCACGTTTATCTCGAATGGTTATAACATTGACTTGATGGTCTTCGGCTGATATGTGGTTGATTGTGCTGTTGTAGATGTGATTAATACGAGCTCCGCGTGTATCATTTGAAGTTGATGCTCCATCTTTGTTATAATTTGGGAGAGGATCTTTGAAGGCTTCGTGATCATTATTTGTTTTGAGACCATCCACCGTTAAGTCACCTCGATCGATCATGTCTTGGATTATGTGTTTCAATCTCATGCACTCGTTTGTTCTATGACCTTTGTTGCGATGAAAATCACAATAGTGTGAATCATTCCACCAAGGTGGTTTGATTGGGGGTTCGTAATTGTTGATTGGAGGCAAAGAAAGAATCTTGTTTGCCAACAGTTCTCTGAATGCAGACTCTAATGATTGGCCCAATGGTGTGAAGATACGTTTCTGGAAATTGTTGGTGTTGTTGCGTGAATTGTTGTTAGTCCCTGGATTCAGGTTTTTGTTTTGATTATCATTGGCGTTGTTGGTATTGAGTTGTCCTTGAGCATTGTTTGGTGCATATGTGTTAGCACTGGAAGTAGCATTTTTAGGATTCTTCGTATTTTGAGTATTTCCTGATAAGGCAAGCACTGGTTGTTTAGATTTGGGATCATATGATTCATTGTTGCCTTCGTTTTTGTTTCGAGTCCAAAATTGAGTTTTGTCTAGATTGGTGTTGTTTTGGTTATTGTAGTTTGATGAGTTTGTGCCTTCCTTGTAGAACTTGAGTGTTCCCTTTTTGACACAAGCTTCCTCTACTTGGATGCCATTTTCAATTAATTTGTCAAAAGATGGTATGCATTGAAGTTTGAGTCTGTAACTCATTTCACCATTCAAGTTATCAATGAAGATTTCCATTTTCTCTTTTTCAGGAATATCTCGAGGATATCTTGATACCATGCATCGCCAACGTTGAAGGAATAACATGAATGTTTCATTGGTCTTTGTTCGGTATTGCAAATATCTAGCATGGTTATGGCATGTTGGATGTTGTAAGAAAAATGGGTGATGAATTTGTTAACCAATTCATCAAATGATCTAATAGGTGGTGTAATCTTGGATAACCATTCCATCGTTTGTCCTCCCAGGCTTCTTGGGAATAACCTCATCAGATAAGTGTCATTATGAGCAAATTCAAGACTCATAGTACAAAATTCTCGAACATGGTCTCGAGGATCACTTTTCCCATCATATTTATCAAATTTGGGAACATCTGAGTTTGGAGGAAAAGGTACCATGTTTAAGCTTCTGTCAAATGGATAAGGATAGATTTCATTTATAGAGTACCGCACTGTTGTCCCTTGTTGCATATCGTGCATTTCTCTTTGCAACATTTGCATTTGTTGAGTAAGAGCAACCAAGGGCGCATTATCTTGTCAAGGGAAGAGTTCTTCCCTCGTATTTGTTCTTAGCTAAAAAGGTGTAGTAAATGGTATGTGTTGTTCTGGAGTTTCAAATGCAAGTACTCACATTTCTGGTATATGTTGCTCTGGAATATGTTGTTCAAGTATGCGAGTTTCTTCTTCCCTTTGTCGTTCTTGATATGTATATTGTTGAGACCCGGTTTGAAAAACGTTTGCATCGAAATCTTCAAGAAGTTTGACGCCTTTACTTGTAAGCATGAGTAGATATTTTTCTTTGTCATTTTCCATGAGTTTTTCGATGAGTTTTTGGAATGAAGGATTTTCTTGACATTCCTGAAGAATTGCGTCAGTAATTTCAGGCTCTTCTGAGGATGGAACTTCAAAAGGATTTGATAATCTGCGATTCATACTTGATTCTGCTGGTGTCTCGCTTTGTTTGTTTCGTTGAGAGCGAGTGATAGGCATTTCAATAGAAACTTTCAGTGATGAAAGGAACAAAGTCCTCGTTGATGTTTTGCTTGGGCGTTGGTGGTTCTAGTCGAGATGTGTTATATGTGATGCATTCATCGGGCAGGAATGCTGGATTGATCTTTCCTCCGTGGTTTATCTTTTGATTAAAAGCAGACTTTTGACAGTATGCTCTTGTTTTCAGGGGTTCTTTGTCAAATTCACTGGATTTGTTTTGGATATAACATTTGACGTGATGAAGAAATACCCGATGGGATTTGAAGAGTTGACGATTGATGTATAAAAATTTATTTCTCTTGATGAATTTGGAAAAGCTAGGTTGTTGTTTCTTCAACGTGATGTTACGATAGAGGTTCTTTCTTCTCAGAATAAGAGGATTAGTCATGCATGAGTGATCAATGATTTCCTTTGATTTGTTTTGGATTTAGTTGATTCTTGTTTTGAAAATTTCAAATCTTACTTTATCAGAATGAAGGTTTAGATATTCCTTCACGATAAAGCGTGTCAAATGATATGGATAAGAAGTTTCCTAATCTGGAAACTGGATTTGACAATTTGAAAATTTTTAGACAAGTGTTTTTGGAGATAAAATCCGTAAGATGTTTTAAAGGATTTGATTGATACTAATGATGAAAATGTTCCGGATTATGATAGGAAAGAAATCCTCTATTACTCGATTCGTTTTCAGATTCCAACAACTTTGTTTGACACAAATTGAACTTGAGAAAAGTTTTTAACGGTTTGTTTTTGTCACTCTGGTTTGATAAAAGATGATTTTCGACGAAAAAGGTCTTCTAAAATGTTTTTGAATTTTTCAAAATTTTTCAATTCTTAACTCTTTGTTTTTCTACCTTGTCTCACGCACTAAAACAGAGGTTTGATGCGCTACCTAATATTCTTGATGCGCTAAAATGTTTCTCACACGTGCTAATATGCCCTTAGTTACGCGCTAAAATTTTGATTCTAGAAAATTTTTGCTCTAACAGGTGAAAAATCCAAGCGCTAGACTGGGCTTGATACACGCTAATTGTTTCGGCTAATGCGCTAAAATATGGTTTCCACGCGCTAAGCTGTTTGTTTCACGCGCTAAAACTCAGGGTGTTGAAATTGGCTGTTAAGTTTTTTGAAAAAGCTACGCGCTATACTGGGCTTGACACACGCTAACTGTTTTGTTTTATGCGCTAACTTTGGGTATCTAAGCGCTAATATGTTTCTGAGACGCGCTAGAATGTGTTTTGGACGCGCTAAAAGATTATTCACTATTTTGCCTTAGGATTGAACGCTACTGTTTTAGTTGTACGTGCTAATTTGAATTTTGGATGCGCTAATATAACTTTTACACGCGCTAAGATGTTGCTCTTACGCACTAGACTGCCCTGATTTTTCCTTTTGGGTGTTTTTGTGAGGATTTTGAATTTTGTTGAGAGAATTTTTAAGTGTGATGGATGATTTTCTGAAATAAAAAATGCAAGCACGGCACACAAAGTACAATCATTTCGCCTAATCTAACAGAAAGTGTATGTTCTGTCGAGGATGTGTTCAAATCTCCAATGTTTTAACAGGTTGGATACAAAATAAAACACTTCAGAAAGACTCTTTATTCAAGGGTCATAAGTAACATCATAGCCCACTAGTCTCGATACTCTGTCAGCTCAAACAGTCGTGTCACCCCCTAGAGGGCGCCCATTTTTTTGCCTTTTGCCAGAAGTTAACCCAAAGTGAATTGCTTCACAGTTGAGTAGTTATCTTGGGAGATATATGGTGAGTAATCTTGGGGGCGGATTCTTCCCCACCCTTGCACTATGATGTTACAAATGTTTGGATACTGACTCGGCTCAAAGCTTCTAATTTTATGGTTCGTAATCAGGCTTCCCGTTCGGCCGTCAGTGATAAACTCGCTCAGGAGGCTTCCCAACCTTTAGAACAAAGGCTTTACGTATTTCGAGGATACTGGGGGAAGGCTAATCACTGCATGCAACCATTGAAAAGGACTTTCGTCACTTCCCACATTTGATTATAGTGGGTTGGAATTCTTGGCGTCAAAGTCGTTCCCCACTTAGGTCGTTCCCTTCACACCGGCCATAAACAGCTTTAAGAGTTGATTGCAACTCCTCGGGAAGGCAGGCCTGCTAAAGAATTTTTAATGCATGAAGTACTGAAAGCGTAAGAGTGGTTTGGCTTTTTGATCACCCAGTTAAGGGGAGAGCATATACCTTCCACTTTCGAGACAAAGCAAACAATGAGGTTTATTTTAGCCTTTCAAATCAGTGATTTTCTAAAATCTATGCAGAGATGTTGCTCCACAAAAACATGATGTTCTTTTTATTTGTTCAAAGCAATGATTGTCTAATCTATGAAAAAGAAATAGTCAACAAAGCAAATTCGATGTTTTTGAAGGTCAACAAAAGAAAATCGTTTTGCTGTAAAATCAAATTTCCTCGCTTTACCTGCAAGAAACCGTTAAAACCCTGCAAATAAACAAAACGATAAGATTGTCAGTTGATTCGGGGGACTTCTACAAGTCTAGAATTTTAATTTGGTTACAATAAAAAAAAATTGTTTGTTTTGTCTGTGATGCGCTACAGAACAAATTGTACGCGCTACAATATGCTACAGATGCGCTATAGTTTCTTTTCTCTGCGCTATTCTGTTAGCCGGATGCGCTACTCTATGTGTCGTACGCGCTAATCTGTGTTTTGCTTTTTCTCGCGGTCCGTTATGCAGGAAAAATTTGAATCTGATGCGCTATTTTTTGGTTGCAACGCGCTGGAATATGTAAAAGGTTGAGCGGATGCGCTAATCTGTTTGGTATATGCGCTAATATGTGTTTCGCCTGTGCAGGAAAATTTGTTAAATAGTATCATGCGCTAAGGAACAGTGTTCACGCACTAAGACAAAAAGCACACGCGCTAAACAGTAGGCTAGAAGCGCTAAACTGTTAGGCAGATGCGCTAAAATATCTTTTCGACGCGCTGATTCTCGTTTCCCGTGGACCTACAAAAGTCATCAATTTCAAAAAATGATGTGTTATTGGGGGTCGTGCCCCACGGTGGGCGCCAGAAATGTATGCGGGAAAAGTGGGCGAATAAAACTTAAAATGTGAAAATCTAGTTAATACCAGTCCACACACACACACAGGACTTCTTGATGCAAGCTATGGAGTAACGATGTGTTACTTAGCTCCCCAAGGAGGGTCCCATGGTTCTCTATCTCACAATGTCCCTCAAACCAACGTTTTTGCTCTCAGACTACTGAGCAAAATGGTTTAGGGATGGCAAATATGAGAACGAGAGATGCTTTTTTTAGATTTTAGTATGAGATGTGTTATAAGCTAGGTATGATGCTAGAAATGCAATAAACTAGATGATAAGATGACGAGATTAGTATGAATACTATCCTAGCATACTATGTTTAGTCTATGATTGAGCTAAAATGATAAAGAAAGTAATCTAAGCATGTATATTAGTCTAATTTATGATCTAAAAGAGGCTAAATGAGGAGCATAAAAATGATATGAAAGTTTGAAAGAATTTGAGCATAAGTGTGATGCTTCAAATTTGAAAGATGATTGTTAGAATGGAGGAATGAGAGCTCTATTTATAGCACAAACAGGGTAATGGATGGTCAGGATTGAAAGTTTCAATCAAGGGCCATGTTTGAAAGTTGGGGATCCACGTGCACAATCTGCACCAATGACATGGTGACAAGTGTCAACATAGGATTGGGTTGAAAGAAGAGGTTGGAGGCATTAAAGGCCTGAGAAGACCTCATGGTTATCTAAAGGCTAAGGGTCAAGTCTAAGTTAGGTTTACCCAATGAATTAAGATCTAATCCAGAGATAAACCTTTGTGCAAATGATTAAGAGATAATCAAGGTCAAAGCATTAATGACCTGACGAGACCCTTGGGTTGGGTAGAGGTTGAGTCAAAATAAATGTTTTAACCATGTGGGAGGGTTTGAAATAACCATTAATGGTTGTTGGAGACTTTGGGGATTAAGTGGTTGAAGGTTGGAAGCCTTCAATGGTTTTCAAAGACTTTAACGGTTTTGGTGGTTAAAGGTTGAAAACCTTTAATGGTTATCAAAGACTTTGGGTCATTTGAGAAGCAACCTCCCTTTGCTTAGGGATGTGACAAAGTTTAGAGTGGGGTTAGGTTAATTAGAATTGATTAGAAGATTCTAGAAGGGATTAGGAAGGGGTTTGGGTTTTTGCAAGTGGATGGGGAGGATAATAGGATTTAATTGAATTTATTTGATTTTCATTCAATTTGGTTGTAATTAAATAAATTTGATTTATTCAATTTAGGATAACTATTTAATTAAATTTGAATTTAATTAAAAGTGGTTAGGGTAATTTAATTGAATAAAATGATTTATTCATTAAATGGTATAGTGAATTTTATTTAAATAAATTGAGCAATTTACTTAATAAAATAGAAGAATGTGGATAATTTAATTAAATTGGATTTAATTAAATAGGGAAATGAACATAAAATATTCATTTAGGAATATGGTCATTTTTATACATCTACAACATTATTTATTTATTGTCCACTAATCTCATTTTCATGGCATCAGGAGGAATGTAAGATGGTATGCTTGTGGGATATTTGGACATATTGCTAACCAATGTAGATCAAATAGAAATCAAAGTAATTTCAGGCCTTAGTAGAGAAACAACATTACTTGTTATTCTTTTAACAAAACTAGTCACATTGCAAAATATTGTAGAAGCAAGAATGTGAAGAATGCTCCGACAGACTAGAACAAATCTGATGATAAGGGGAAAGTGAAGGTTGAAGAAATTAAAGAGAAATACAAGAATAAATGGGTCAAGAAGAGTGACTCTGAGGAAGGAACTGGGTCCATACCTAATTCCGGTACTGGAACCTCATCCAGTAACTAAGCTAAGGCATCTGGTCTTGGGGGAAGCTTTCATGAAAATCTGTCAAACCACTTATCTGAGATTTGTGCTTGATTCTGATAGGTTATAGAAGTATATCCATGATATATTTTTGGAATAATTTGTAGGTCAGCAAAAGATCTTTGTGAAATGAAGGGTATATGAAAGTATTAGGGTTAAGAAAATTTATTGCAACAAAAAGTTAGGTTTGCTAAGGATAAAAGGTGAATTAATCATTCATTTCTCACCAAAGTGAAAGAGAAAAAGAGCATAGTAAAGGAGAACTTGCAGAGATTCTAAAGCGATATTAAAATTTGGTGTGCGATCTTGAGTCTGGTTGAAAGGTATTTATCTATGAAACCCTTTTTAAGGTTGAAGTTTGAAGTTTGAATTCAATAAGATAGATGTGTCCGGCACTGCAACTCCCTTGGTTATGGAAATCACTGAGCATGCACGTCCAAATTTTAAGAATCATCCATTCATTTCGATGGAAGATGATCCTAAGAGCACATTTTCATCTATGCCCTATGAAGTATTGCATATTGAGGACATTAGGATATATACGCACTGTCCCATTAAGGAATTTGGTAGCACATAAATGTTGAATCTTTACAATAATCAGCTAGGGTTGTGTCATCATACCTCCATACATATATACATAGGGTTGGTCAACCGTCCTAAACCTAAGACACATAGGTCTCGATATTGGCAAGTGTTCCCATGCCCAGATATGAAGCAAGGCAATCCCTATTCCCAATGATGAAATCTCATAGTACACAACAACATGTAAATCCTTATATAAATGTTCCAGCACACATGGTCCCCATGCATATCGGGTGCCCTCACTGATTATCCACTCAATCACCTGCCCCCAGCCAACTACAATCCCATGCGACCTCCAATCTGGACATAGTAGTCCTCCCATAATGTCTGATACTACTATTGGTAATGCCTCATATGAATCCACCATGTCCTCCCATGAAACCAATCCATCAAACACCTCTAAATCCAAACATGGGAATACTCATCATAGCGCCGCCTCGCCTAGCGCCCTATCATACGTCACAAGCTCCCCAATAATCAGGATATGTAGTATCCTCTAGGTGTCCTCCAATGTCATAGTCATCTCTCCCATCCCCAAATAAAAGGAGCATGTCCCGCTATGCCATCACGCAGCCAGCGCTATCAGTAATTCGTGTTTTGTTTGAATCACAGGTAGGTGCATCATATCATATAAACCTGTTGCACATATACAGTGATGGTATGATGAAATAATAAGTATCTGTAGACATCTAAAAATGGTCAACGCTCACAGAGTCATACTTTAACATTTGCACATTGCCTTATTTTAGGGTTCTTGCGTCGCATTGACATTTCTTCTATGGTGCGCACTTGGTCTTTATCATTTGCGAGCATCGAGTCCTTCTTCGGCATTCTTCATTTTTCTCACTTTCGAATTAGGTCTTGTCGATAGCAATCTTCAGTCATGATTTTGATCGATCTTATTGTGTCGCATCAATGTGCGTGCTCATGTATCATCATTTTGGATATCGTCAATCCTAATTGATGATAGAATTAGGGTTTTGTCCTCTTGTCAATCTTGTCATTTTGCGATCGATTCGTCATCGATCCTTGTCCTTGTCAATCTTGTCATTTTGTGATTGATTTGTCATCGATCCTTGTCCTTGTCAATCTTGTCGTTTTACGATCAATTGTCCTTGTCAATCCTATCATTTTGCAATCGATTCATCATCGATCCTTGTCCTTGTCAATCTTGTCATTTTGTGATTGATTTGTCATTGATCCTTTTCCTTGTCAATCTTGTCATTTTGTGATCGATTTTTCATCGACCCTTGTCCTTGTCAATCTTGTCATTTTGCGATCGATTCGTCATCGATCCTTGTCCTTGTCAATCTTGTCATTTTGCGATCGATTCGTCATCGGTTCTTGTCCTTTTCAATCATGTCAATTTGGATCGATTAGTCATTGTTCCTCATCAATTGGTGCCTATCAATTTGATCTCCTTGTCAATCTTGGTCAATTTGTCATTGATTTTTGCCACCCAATCTCAATCATTTATCAACATTGGTCCTTTGTCAATCAGAATCATGATCAAGTCTACATCAATTATCTTTTGTCAAGACCTAATTGTCGTCCTTGCATTTCTAATTCATCTTCTAGGGTTTTATGATTTATTCATTTAATCTTGTTTGTCATTTTCCCTCTAGGTTAAATAATTTATTTATTTATCCTAAGTCTTCTTGTCACAATTAAATATTTATTTAATTGGCTAATTAATTCCCCCTCTTTTTGTGAATTAGTTAATGAATGAAAAATTATTAATTAATTCACCTAATTTTCCAATTTCATCAATTTCTAATTTCCTAATTTGTAATTCATCATTTCTAACCTAATTTTCTAATTTCTCCTAATTTCTAATTTCTATTTCTATTTCAAGTTTTTGTCATAACATCTTGCATAGTAATTTGTCATAATTTGTCATAAATTGTCATAACACCTTGCATAGCAATCTGTCATACACTTGTCATAATTTTGCTATTCTTGATTTGAATTTCCATTTGAATCAATTTCATGCTAATCTTGTCCTCTCTCCAATTTTTCTATAAATTGGAAGATGTTCTTCAATCATGAATCTAATCACATTTTCAGGGAATCAATCACGCTTCTAGTATCCTTACGCTGCCATTTCATCTTATCAATCTTGCTTTCATACTATGCTTTTGCATTTGTAGGTGAGATCCACAAACAAATTAATTTGAAGGAGAAAGAAGGACAATGGAGAATTATGGAGGAGATATTCACATTTGTAATTGTTTGCATTTGGTTTGATTATCTTGTCTTCATATCTCTATTGAATGTTTATAGGATTTCTTATCATTGCAATCTGGTTTTTGCAATTGAGCTAGTTTAATATCTATTTGCTTTGATGGTTTCCAAATTCCTATCTACATTAATTGGTGAACCTGACGTGAACTAACACCTTAACCATGTTTTTGAGTGCTTTTGAGCTGATTTGCAGCTGAAATCCCAAGAAATAGGGCAACTCAGGGCTTTCTAGGCACTTCTGCACCTGTGTAGGAGGGATCTGCGCCTGTGTTAAGGAGATTTGCGCCTGTGTCAAAGGGATTTGCGCCTGTGTCAAGGCATTTTGTGCCTATGTCAAGGTATTCTGTGCCTGTGTTCAAACATTTTGCACCTGTGTAAGGCCAAAAACAGAGGTGAAACCAATGTTTTTTACTTGCAAATTACTTTGTTCCCATTCTGTTCTTATATTCTAGTTTTTCTTTGGTATTGATTCTCTGTGCAGCACCTTGGCATTACGTACGACGAAGACTAAGAATGAAACTACTAACAAATCTTATGCAGGACACGATCAAAGACTTTTATTAAAACATCTTGCATGTGATTTTTAAAGTAGTTGCACATTTAATTTCTTAAAGGTTAATGAACACCATGCATGCTTTGTTTGCTTTTAGTTTGATTGCATGTTTTAACCCTTAGAATTGGGCCTACCTCCCAATTTGCCTGGCACTTCGCACAGGCATTGGTGAGAGGGAACAACCCTAAGTGGTGATGAGCTAAAACCAAGCTCTTCCAAACCACTCTAAATAACTGTGAATGCAATGAAAGTTGTAGACAATGGGTGTTGGAATGGTATTGCGATGATTTATTCACCGGATCAATACCCACCCGAACGGATTCCCTTACTAGAATCTCTTGTTTTTAGAGGCCAAAATCCTTCTATCTGTTGGCTCAGGCATTGTGATACGCGCATGCCAAAGACACCTCTCGTGTACTCCTTAGTTAGAGATAGCAAGTTCTTGGGAAGTGATGCCCCTTGAACTCGAAGCTTGGTATGCCCGAGAAATGAGTGCACTGTAAGGGGGAGCCAGTGCTACCAAGCATCTAGCTATCCGGCTAAGTGTTGTATTTTATGGTTAGAGGATTCAATAGATATTGCCCTTGCCAGCCATAGGATATGTTGTGAATGAGCATGATTGTCTTGGGTTTAAGTCCAGACATCTTGTCTTTTGTGATTGTCAAAAGTTGAATTATACAATTGTCACAAAACATCATTTGTCAAACAAGTCCAAACATTGTCCAAACAAGGTTTTAAAAAGAGAACACTCATCCAACAAAGTTTAAAACACCTTCAAACATGGTTGTCAAACATTTTTTCAAAATCTTGTCTCAACATTCATGTCACTTAGATTTAGGTCCTCCATTGTCCATACTTAGGGCTTAGAGCATCATTCTTGCATTCCATTTGGTCCATTTCATTTAGGTGTCCATTTGCATGTCCTTATTAGGTTCTCATTTAGGTGTCCCCTTGCATGTCATTATTAGGTCCTCGCTTAGGTGTCATATTGCATGTCCAACATTAGGTTCATCCTAGGTTTGCATTTTGCAAAGTCATTGTCAAGTACCAAGGTTAGGTTTCACCTAGGTCATACTCCTTTGTATATCAATAAGGTTCATCCATTTGCATGTGTCCTCTTGCATTAGAGTAATACCATTTCATAATTCAACCTTAGGTTTTGTCTTAGGTTGACATTGTCATACATTTGCATTTGCATCTTTGTCCTCATAACATTAGGTCACATTTGCATACCCTAGGTCTCTTCATTAAGCTTAGGTCATTATCATATCATATTAGGGCCATTTGCATAGTAATTGTCCCCTTGCATATAGTGTCAAAACTAGGTTTTGTCATACTTGAGTAATGCAAATCTTTGATAAACCCTAAGTTATTCTTAGGAAGTCTAGACCTTATCAAACTTTTGTCTTTTTGTCATCAATGTCATTTGGTCAAACCTAGCTTAGTATCCAAGCATATAGGGGAGACATTGTCATTTTGTCCTTTTGTCACTTGGTCCTTTTTTCCTTTGAGGTCTAGACATCATTTCAATTTCCTAAGGGTCTCATTTTTAGAATTGCATTCATGAGTTTGTCAAAATCTTGAAAAAGCAACAAAAACATAGGTTGCATTCTTGCCATAGATTGCATTTTCATCTATTTAGTTTGCATTTAGTTGCATATCATACATTATCCTTGAAAAAATCCAAAAATATTGCATTTGCATAGTGACATGCCTGTTGAAACAAGGTCAAAGTCTAAGAAGATGGGCGAACCAATGTATCAACCCATTGACAACATATCAAACTCAATTTCAAATTAGTCAAACAATACAAATTGAAGGTTCGTCAAGCACATCATTACCACCATATGGAATGGTTCAACTTGAACCACCTCCATTATATGAACCAGTATTTGTACCCATGAAATCAGGATATGTGAGTGTTCCACCAACACCAAGAGGAAGTGTACCTTTTGATTGGAATCAACCAAATCTGTTGCATGACATTCAAACTCAAATGTTACATGAGGAACAAACTCTTTCACAAGGATTTGGTTCAGATCAAGGTATTCAACAAGAAACAAATCCACATGTTTTACCAAATTCTTCATCAGATTCTGATGCTTCCGATGATGTTGATATGTTCCTTAAAGATCTGAAGTTGACAAAAAAGATGGATAAATTCTTGAACAAGGTCTTTAAGATGTTCCCACAAAAATATCTTGACATGATGAGTAATGTGACCTCCTAAAGTGAGCAAATTAATGTGCAAAAACAACAAGGCGGTGAGCTGTTAAGTTTCTCTCCACATCCAAATGAAGAAAATGTGCAACAAGAAACCCAACACACCTTGATGAGTAAACGTGCTTCAAAAACATTGATAGTGACTATTCCTCAAAAGTCACCATTTGAAACAATAAACAATCCATTATTTAATACAACACCTTTAACACAAGACCAAATGAGGGCCACACAAATATTGACAGCTGTCCCTCAACAAGAAATGATTCCTCGAATAATTACAAGTGGATCAAAATCTAAGATGCAAGAAAGATTTACGACTGGAATGCCCGATCTTACTAATGTCCAAAACAATTCCACAATGCAACAAAGTTCCTATGTCCCATTAAGTTCAATACATTTGCCAAATACTCAAGTACCTATTATGCAAAATATTGTGACAGATCCTTCGATAGTGGCAACACAAAGAGCCACAAATAGTGGTGTGCACCAACAACAAATGTTGCAACAATTGATGAATGCACAAAAGGCACAATCGAATGCGCAAACAAGCAATGCACAACAATGACAATATCACGTTCAACAACACATTGCAGTGTCTTCCACACCATTACAAGTTAATTCAAACTTGCAACCACCACAATGGATTGGACAAACAACACAGCAAGTCAATGCAAGTGCCATACCCCATCTCAAGGAGAAACAACAAAAACCTCCCAAACAAAGATTTTTACAAATGATGGGATTTACATCAAGACAACAACAATTGGCACAAAGTCAGCAAATTCTAATTCGTCAGCATCAACAACAACATGTGCCTCAATATGTGCCAAGACAAACAAATTATCACACTTCACAACCACAATTGATGTTTGTGCAATATCAACAACACCCTCAATTGTAATATCAACCAAGGCTACCAATCATTATTCCACCACAAGAAGCACAGCAACAGGGTCAATGTCAAGGCACGGCACAACCACAGCAACAAGAGCTATATCAAGAACTTTATATGCCAAAGACACCAAAGACAACAATTTCTGAGCATCAACAGCCAATGGAGAGTAGGATGTATCGACAAAGAGTACACCCAAGAGTGAATGATGAACTTCCAAAATCTTCGCTACCTAACACATTTGCACAACAGCTTGAGAAGTTGCAATGACAAGTCAACACATTGGAAACCAAAGGGACAAATAAATTATACACAGATCAATATTTATGTCCTAATCCATTTGACAAGAGCTTGTACATGCCTCCCTTCCCTAAGCACTTTGAGGCACGTAATTTTGAGAAATATAAAGGGAACGGAAATCCAAAGGACCATATTCGAGCATTTTTTGTGGCATGTACTGAAGTGAGCTATGAGGACACATATTTGATGCACTTATTCACATGAAGTCTCACAGGACAAGCCATGGATTGGTATTCGCATTTGCCAGGGAACATAAAGACATGGTCGGAATTGGCTCAAAAGTTTATATCCCACTTCGCATTCAACATTGACAGTGAAGTGACCATGTCGGATTTATGCAACACCAAGAAAAAGCAAGGTGAACCATTAGTGACTTTCTTGCAATGATGGCGAAGCTTGTATAGTCATTCTTCCCTAGATATACCTGAAGAACAACAAGTAAACTTATTTATTCAAAATTTGGTCCCAAAAATGATGTATGAACTTAAACTGAAAAATCCTAGTACCATTGAGAAACTCATTAAGAAAGGGATGAACATTGAAACTACTCTTGTAGCCAAGGGAATCATTAAGCTCAACAAAGATAGTGACAACACAAAGAATTCAGGGGACAGAAATAGATTTTGGTACAAAAACAAGAATGTCACTAATGATGGAGTTCTTGACACAAGAGCAGTGAATGCAAATCAACCCATGTTCACAACAAAGAAATTGAGTGCTCCTAATATGTCAACTATGGAACAAAATCAAACACCAGCAAGCAATGTTACTCAATAGCCGCAATACCAACAATATACTCAACAGTATAATCAACAACAAGGTCAGCAACAAAACCAGCAACGAAAACCTTTCCGATCGAGGGATGGGCCTCCTCGATAGTTTACACCATTGGGAGAGCCTATTAAGTCAGTAATGAAACAATTAATACAAGCAAAGTTTATCAAGTTACCAGATATCAAGCCAGAACCATTGGTAAAGCCGCATTGGTGGAATGATAATGCATATTATGAATACCATCGGTCAAAAGGACATAAAACCGCATCGTGTTTTCAATTGAAACATATGATTCAAGATTTGTTAGATCAAGGAGTAATTGAGGTAGACCCACCCAAAGCAACCTCTAACACTGATCATACAATTTTTAAAACTCCTTTGCTTGATCATGATAAGGGTAAAGCATCTTCTTCAAACTCTACCCAAATAGAAAATCTTAATTATACAAATAATGGTTATAACAATGTCATCAATTGTTTTTGAGCATCAAATGAGTATGTCTCCACGATAAGATTAAAGGGACAAGATCCTTCTTGTGTAGTCACCACTCATCGATCCAAAATAGTCCTGAAAGGAGCTCCTGCAATTCCTCCCAAATCAACTCCTACGAGTTAGTATAATCTCCTAGATCATCTGGGGAAGACACTTGCACAAATATCAATTCTTGAGTTGTTGAAAATGTCCCCTATGCATCGCGCAGTCCTAGATAAAGCTTTAACTGAGACCATTGTTCCTACAGACATTGATGTTGACCAATTTCAAGCCCGAATTGGACATCTAGCTGTTTCAAAACACGTTTCCTTTTCTGATAATGATATTTCTCCTTATAAGCTCCCTCATAATGATCCTTTACATCTTGAAGTCTTTGTCCATAATTGTAAGATCCGACGAGTCTTGATAGATGGCGGAGCAGGTCTTAACATCTGTACCTTGAGAGTGGTCATTGGTCTTGGTTATACAGAAAATGACATTGATTCTTCCAGAAGAATAACAATCAAAGCATATGATGATGTTGAGCGTCCATCTAAAGGGGTAATTTCATTGCCTATCAGAGTCAGTCCAGTGACAGAAAATACTTTCCTGCAAGTCCTAGACCTTGATCTCCCTTACAATATGATTCTTGGCCATCTGTGGATCCATGCAATGAAAGCAGTTCCATCTACTTATCATCAGTGTTCAAAATATCCTTACAATGGGACTAAGATAACAATTCTAGGAGATCATAATCCATTTCAATTTTGTGCTAATCTAAAGGATTCCTCGAAGCAACAAGTCCCCATCAATAGGGAGGCCCACTCACATAATTATGTGGATCCTAATGAATTGTTAGATGCTGTCAAAGGAAAATTGAAGATATAGGACCAAGGATGCGAAGAGTATTTAATGGCTCAAACATTCCTCATTGGGAATTTACCAATATCTCCAAAATCACATGGCAAACCACATTTGTTGCAAAAGGAACCTAAGATAGTCATTCAATATCAGCCCCCCACTACATTTACAAGATGGGGTGAACTTGACAAGGAAAATTTGGATGATGATGTCATAGATTGGCTTTATAAGGATCCAACTAAGCCACCACCTGTCAGGTTGTCGATGGAGCAGTATGGCAAAGGGTTTACTATGTTGCAGAAAAAGGGATATGATGGCTGCAGTGGCTTGGGCCCTGACAAGAAAGGAAGACTAGAACCTATTATACCCAAGATGCGACATCCAACTTTAGGATTAGGTTTTGTACCATTGCAAATTGGAACCTCGTCTACCAAAGTGACCATGTGTGGAAAAGGGCATGACTCTGATGATGAAACAACACTTGAGGATATCCAACCCAAAACTGATTCCAATGAATGGGAATGGAGTTCCTTTTCTTCTAGCTCCTATGCCCTCGAAGATATTTTCCTTGACCCTGATGATTTGCCCATGGAAGACAAACATGCAATAACTCCCCCTCCCAAAACATGTCCTAATGCTTGGATAGAGTCATTCTGGGACCCAAGCTCTGAATCAGATACGAGCAGTTCAGACAGTGATACCACAGACGTTTACATCTTTACCATCTCAGCCCTCTCTCTTCTTAAAACTGATGATGGCATGCCCCTTGTCTATCCTCAGCTTATCCAACATGACCAACAATAACCACTCACATTAGATTGTTTTCAAAATGATGAAGCAATTGCCGAATTTCTTGGACTACGGGAAGGCATACCACAAGGTGATCATAAGGCAGGGTTTGCTATTGATTTAGATTCTACAGCATATTTCGGGGAGTCAACTCCATCTTCTAGTCATAAAAATGAAAAAGAAAAAGTAAAAAATCAAAAGAATGGGTCTTTGAGTGAAAACTGTAAGGCGCTCTCTGACCATGAAAAAGTAAAAATAAAAGACATACATGCAGGGGAAAACCTCTCTGAGGCACCCAAAGGTGGAAGATTGGACATACCCCTATCAAGTCAGGATAAATCAACATTGCTTGTGGAAATGACCGAAGAGATAAATTTGGGTACACCTGAGAACCCTAAGGTCATTCATTTTGTTGCCTCTCTATCAAAACAAGAAAGAATAGATTTTGTCAATTTCTTTCTCGAGAAGAAGATCAGTTTTGCATGGTCCTATGCAGATATGCCTGGCCTTGATCCAAAATTAGTCCTTCATCACTTGCCATTAAAATTAGATGCCAAGCTCGTCAGACAGAAACTCAGAAAGATGCATCCCCAGGTGGCTCTCTTGGTTAAGGTAGAACTATAAAAATTATTAGATGTGGGCTTTATCAAACCTATTGATTATGCAGACTGGATTTCAAATTTGGTACTAGTTAGCAAAGTAACTGGGGGCATCAGAATCTATACGGATTTTAGGGATCTTAATAAAGCATGCCCTAAAGATGATTTTCCACTGCCAAATATAGACATCATAGTTGACATGACTGCTGGATATGAGATGCTATCATTGATGGATGGCTTTTGCGGATATAATCAAATTCATATTGCTCCTAAAGATCAACATAAGACTGCATTCACATGTGTTTGGGCTACCTATTGCTGGAATGTGATGCCCTTTGGTCTTAAAAATGTTGGTGCAACATATCAAAGAGCTATGATGACAATTTTCCATGATTTTATGTATACTTTGATGGAAGACTATGTTGATGACCTATTATGCAAATCTATCACAAGAGATAGTCATCTAGCCATCCTTGGCCCAATCTTTGATCGAATGGAAACCTACAAGCTTAAACTCAACCCAAAGAAATGTGTCTTTGGTGTCACAACTGGCAAATTATTAGGGTATATTGTTTCTCACAGAGGCATCAAAGTAGACCTTGAAAAAATTAAAGCAATAATGGATATGCCTCCTCCTTCCAATCTCTGTCAACTAAGAAGTCTGCAAGGAAAGCTACAGTCAATCTGTCGGTTTATAGCTCAATTGGCAGACAAATGTCATCCCTTCCAGCATTTATTGCATAAAGGTGTCACTTTTACATGGACTGAGTAATGTCAATCAACATTTCAAACTCTCAAGGATTATATATTGTCGCCACCTATTCTAATGCCTCCTATAGAAGGGAAGCCATTCATATTGTATATTTCTGCAACTGAAATGTCATTGGGAGTTCTTTTAGCCCAACAGGATGAGAAAGGCAAAGAATGGGCTATTTATTATATCAATCGGACACTAGTGGGCTATGAACTAAATTATTCAACTATTGAACGGGCATGTTTAGCAATGGTATTTGCAACATAGAAACTTTGACACTATATGTTAAATCATCAAACATTGTTAGTTGCAAAAATTGATCCCTTGAAATACTTGCTTAGCAGGGTAGCTTTGACAGGTCACCTAGCAAAGTGGGTTATGATCCTCAGTGAGTTTGATATTGAGTACATTGAGAGAAAGGCAATAAAAGGACAAATCATAGCGGATCAACTTACAGAGGCACCTATTCATGATGATCATCTAATGTTGACGGATTTTCCAGATGAATCAGTCTTTGCTGTCACATCTTCTAATGAATGGAAATTATATTTTGATGGATCCCATACCAAATTTGGGTCCAGAGCAGGTATATTGTTTGTCACCCCTCAAGGTGATGCTATTCCCAAATCCTATAGAATAACTTTCCATTGCACCAATAATATTGCAGAATACAAAACTCTGGTCACAGGACTCCAAGTAGCAATCCACTGGAACATCACACATTTGCAAGTCTATGGAGATTCACAGTTGGTCATCTGTCAAGTGAATGATGACTACGAAACAAAAGATGAAAAACTTATTCCCTACAAGCATATGGTGGATTTCTTCAAGACAAAATTTACAGCTATCCATTTCAGTCAAGTTCCAAGAATTCAAAACAAGTCAGCAGATGCTATGGCCACTATTGCTTCCATGTTAAATATGCCCCACAATATGGATAGATGTGAATTTTTGGTCGAATAGTTGCTTGTCCCTTCTTTTGAAATTTCAATAGCAGATGTGATGTGTGTTCTTGTTGGTCCTAACTCCCCATGGTACAATGACATCTATCAATATTTGAAATCCCAAACCTTACTACCTAACCTTTCCTCTAACCAACGTCGAGCCTTCATCTGCCAGATAGCCAAATATGTCATCATCGCAGACACCCTTTACCATCATTCCTTTGACCACACCTTCCTCAGGTGTTTGGATTCTGATGAGCAACAAACGGCTTTACATGAGGTTCATGATGGTATATGTGGGGGCCATTTCAATGGTCTGAGTCTAGCTAAAAATTTGATTTGTGATGGGTATTATTGGCCCACCATGGAAAAGGATGCTCATGATTTTGTCAAGAAATGCTACAAATGCCAAATCCACAAAAATTACATTCATGCACCAGCCCAAGAACTTCACTCCGTCATATCTCCGTGGCCCTTTTCTCAATGGGGTTTGGATCTTATTGGCAAGATTCACTCGATGTCTGCAAATGGACACAATTTTATCATCACAGCCATCGAGTATTTTACAAAATGGATCGAGGCTATCCCTATGACCTATATCACTAGTGTGCAAATTTTAAAATTTCTACTAAATTATATCATCTGCAGATATGGGGTTCCTCTTGCAATAGTCATAGATAATGGCCGTCCATTCAAGAATAAAGATGTCAAGGAACTCTGTGAAAAGTTTCACATCCAACACCATTTCTCCAATCCCTACTATCCACAAGGTAATGGTCAGGCTGAAGCATCAAATAAAACCATTATTAAGATCCTGAAAAAGGTTGTCAATGACGCTGGTCGAGATTGGCATGTACAGTTGAATCTAGCACTATGGGCTTATCGCACTTCCATCCGCACACCTACTGGCGCAACACCTTATTCTTTGGTGTATGGTGCGGAAGCCATTTTACCCTTGGAAGTGGAAATTCCCTCTTTGTGTGTTTCCTTGCAACATTTGATTGATGATGAGACGCACAAAGTCTTTCGGTTGCATCAGCTTGAGCTGTTAGATGAGAAACGTCAGACAGCCTTGACACATTTACAAGCATATCAAAACCGTCTCCATCACTCTTATAATAAGAAGGTCAAAGGGCGACACTTCAAAGTGGGAGATTTGGTCTTAAAGGCAAACCTAAAAATGGTCAATGCTTGCGGAGTCATACTTTAACATTTGCGCATTGCCTTATTTTAGGGTTCTTGCGTCGCATTAACATTTCTTCTATGTTGCACACTTAGTCTTTATCATTTGTGAGCATCAAGTCCTTCTTTGGCATTCTTCATTTTTCTTGCTTTCAAATTAGGTCTTGTCGATAGCAATCTTCAGTCATGATTTTGGTCGATCTTATTCTGTCGCATCAATGTGCGTGCTCATGTATCATCATTTTGGACATCGTCAATCCTAATCGATGATAGAATTAGGGTTTTGTCCTCTTGTCAATCTCATCATTTTGTGATCGACTCATCATTTTGTGATCCTTGTCCTTGTTAATATTGTCATTTTGTGATCGATTTGTCATCGATCCTTGTCCTTGTCAATCTTATCATTTTGTGATCGATTCGTCATCGATCCTTGTCCTTGTCAATCTTGTCATTTTGTGATCGATTCGTCATCGATCCTTGTCATTGTCAATCTTGTTGTTTTGTGATCGATTTGTCATTGATCCTTGTCCTTGTCAATCTTGTCGTTTTGCGATCGATTCATCATCGATCCTTGTCCTTGTCAATATTGTCATTTTGCGATCAATTCATCATCGATCCTTGTCCTTGTCAATCTTGTCATTTTGCGGTCAATTCATCATTGATCGTTGTCCTTTTCAATCATGTCAATTTGGATCGATTCGTCATTGTTCCTCAATAATTGGCGCCTATCAATTTGATCTCCTTGTCAATCTTGGTCAATTTGTCATTGATTTTTGTCACCCAATCTCAATCATTTATCAACATTGGTCCTTTGTCAATCAAAACCATGATCGAATCTACATCAATTATCTTTTGTCAAGACCTAATTGTTGTCCTTGCATTTCTAATTCATCTTCTATGGTTTTATGATTTATTCAATTAATCTTGTTTGTCATTTTCCCTCTAGGTTAAATAATTTATTTATTTATCCTAAGTCTTCTTGTCATAATTAAATATTTATTAAATTGGCTAATTAATTCCCCCTCTTTTTGTGAATTAATTAATGAATGAAAAATTATTAATTAATTCACCTAATTTTCCAATTTCATCAATTTCTAATATCCTAATTTCCAATTCATCATTTCTAACCTAATTTTCTAATTTCTCCTAATTTCTAATTTTTATTTCTATTTCAAGTTTTTGTCATAACATCTTGCATAGTAATTTGTCATAATTTGTCATAAATTGTCATAACACCTTGCATAGCAATTTGTCATACACTTGTCATAATTTTGCTATTCTTGATTTGAATTTCCATTTGAATAAATTTCATGCTAATCTTGTCCTCTCTCCAATTTTTCTATAAATTGGATGATTTTCTTCAATCATGAATCTAATCACATTTTCAGAGAATCAATCACGCTTCTAGTATGCTTACGCTACCATTTCATCTTGTCAATCTTGCTTTCATACTATGCTTTTGCATTTGTAGGTGAGATCCACAAACAAAGTAATTTGAAGGAGAAAGAAGGACAATGGAGAATTATGGAGGAGATATTCGTGTTTGTAATGGTTTGCATTTGGTTTGATTATCTTGTCTTCATATCTCTATTGAATGTTTTTAGGATTTCTTATCATTGCAATCTGGTTTTTTTGATTGAGCTAGTTTAATATCTATTTGCTTTGATGGTTTCCAAATTCCTATCTACAGTATCCAATAGAATACTGAGAGGGGGGGTGAATCAGTATACTGAAAAATTGATACAAACTCCCAAACTCAAATTTGAACTCACAAAGTAAACTTTCACTTATCAAGATCAATACTCAACATCAACAAACATCAACCGGTTTGACTGGTATGACAACTTAACCGAAAACAACTTCAATCTTGCAAACATAAAAAATGCTTAATCATATGTCAACATATTCATCTCTCAATGCTTCCAATTATCATGCCTTATCAGAATAGTTAAGTAGTTAATCAAATCAACAAATAAGATCATAACCACAAAAGCATTTACCACTTGACACAAATATTTATACGTGGAAAACCCAAACAGGTAAAAGCCACAGTGAGATGAGACTCACAAGGATAGCTATCCAAACTCTTCTGAAGTTCACCCTGTTAGGAGCCAAGCTTGTTAAAGCTTTTACAATAATTCATGTTAAGAACTAATTCTGATTAGGAATCACCCGGTTAAGGGATTTACAAATATGCCTTGATGAAAAGCATAATACCCTGTTAGGAGTAACCTCACTGGAGGATTTGAGAACCAAACTAATGGACCACCTTGTTAGAGGATTTATAAAGTAATCAAGATTGTAGAGCTTACCCGATTAGGGGATTTTAATTTTTGTTGTAATTGTTACAAAACAATGGGTTTTCTTAATCTGTCTGAATAGCACTACATTTGCTTGATCAAATCCTTCTTCAGCTTCAATCTGCCTTTACTCAAACTACAGATCCATCCACCGGTTAGGCAACCACACACTCAACTAGTTTCTGCCAATCTTGTCAACTTTGCCAACACTTAACAAAACAATATCATTGACCTTAAATACAAATCAACTAGGTTGGTAACACAACAAAAACCTAATTCTCATCATCAAGATTACAAACAAGTCGGTACAATCTTGACCATTACAAATCATAACAATCTCTTCACATTCTTCAAGAAATTTCCAACTACTCCATGATCATCGCTTCATCGGACTTTGTAACTCATCACGTGCTATACATTAGATGCAATCCACTTTGCTCCTTTCCAAGATAAAAAACATGCCAAATCAATCTGAACTAATCCTCATACAATGATCACACGTGTCTCCATCATTACCACTCAACATTAGATCGTAAACCAACAAACTTGATTGGTTAGGGTTGAATAGAAAACAAGTGGTAGGGTTTACTGGTTACATAACATAGAAAGGTTTAACCCTTTACACTAGTTCAACTTACAAACTACCATATACCGGTTTACAACATCTTCCTCGAGGTTTATCATACCGGTTACAAGACAATAGCAATAACAACAATAACATCAACAATATCAAGAATATCATTCACCAGTGCAATTGACATCAATGACAACATATCATTAATGCAATATATATGCAAAATGCCAACAATCTAAAAATGCCAACATATAGTCTACCTCTAGATCTGTCAACTGATCTCACAAATGCTGTGTGACCGGATGCCTCTCACGCATCTGCAAAACCAATAGGTGATCCTCCTACAAAAACCCTAAATCACATAAACACTATCAGCAATCTTTGTTATGCAACATTGACTCTTACCTCGACTTCATCGGATGCTTTTTCAAAGTATCTAAGTCTCATCAATTAACTCGACTCACCACTAAACCTAGACTACCAACAGGCATTTACATCTCTTGGCTAGTCTCAACAGGCTCACTAAGTCTCATAGGTCACTATTACGCATGCAAAAGAAAACATTGCTATCAACTATCCATTTGACATTCAACTTGGAGCAACTAACATAAATCCTTCTACACTTATAGACAAAAGTGCTACAACATTGATAAACATGCCATAACATAATCAACAACACTATTTCCAATATGCAAAAGTGCTACCCTGATCAACCACGCTATTTTTACCTATAAAAGCGCTACATTGCACGACACATGTGCTATACTAACCTCATTCATTCAACCAAACAAAAGCACTAAAACTACAAAAACAATAGCGCTATACCTATTATACCGAAGTGCTATATTGGCAATAGTGCTAAAACCACTGCACAAACACGTCATTGCGACACATATGTGCTAATTTAGATGACAAAAGTGCTAAAATGATGTTTTAGAACCTTTGTCGTATGACATTTTCCACTAGATATTAAATGCACAAAATGAACTCAAATTGCAAAAGTTAGAACTAGACTTACTAGAGGACCGTACTACATTGGCCATCGGTACCTCTGCATGCACTCCAATCGATGATCGACAATGGGAAACACCATTTTCGCTCTCCTAAACTGCTACGTAGGTTGTTGTCAGAGGCTCTAGATTGCTATGGCCATGTGTACAAATGAGGATTGTTTTACCCCTTCTCCCCTATATATAGCCTACTGCTATATGACCCTGTGACCATCGTGACCCCCTCGTACTTTTGAGGCTTTCTCTTTCTCTATTTTACCACCATTTTCCTCCATTCTCTCACCATTTCCTCTAAATTCATCTACTCTACCATCCCCTACTTTCTTTCTATTTTCCGAGAGATCACCCAATTTTTTGAAATTTTGTCCCATCTCTCGAGGGGGCATACCTAACCACCAACTTGGTGCATACCGGGGTACGTACTATTCTTGTTTTACTTTGAAACAATGTGATAAACCACACCATCTCAAAGAGGGGCAAATGTAGACACCCAAATCTGTCCACTTAATTAAATGAATACTTATTATTTATTTGATTATTTAATCATTTATCAACAATTAATTAATTTAATATTTAATTAATTCATCTTAAACCTTTTCTCCTAGTAATTAAATAAATTATTTATTTTATTTTATTTTATTCATTTAACCATGTTCTGACAATCAATTAAATGAATAAAGCATATTTCTTTAATTAATCTCTCTCACATTTAAATAAATAAATATTTATTTAAATCTCTAAAAACCCTCCCACTTGCATTATCCTAAAAATGCAAGTTGCACAATTTTAGTTGAAATAAATGAATTTTATTTTAATTAAAATCCCCTTTTATCCTCACCCATTTTCTCACTAACCCCCTTCTAGATTCTTCTAAACCCCTTCTAGACTCTTCTAACCCCTTCTAATTAGCCTAATCCCCCTTTCTAATTATTTGCACATTCTCAAACAAAGGTCACTTATCAAAAATGCCTCAAAGTCTTTGAAATGCATTAAAGGCTTTAATTTTTCAAAAATTTAACCCCCAAAGTCTTGCAAAGCCTTTATGGCTCTTACATAACCATTAATGGTTAACTCAACCTCGCCAAATGGTTAGAGACTTTCTCTCTAACTCAACCCTCATTTAACTCATGGGTCTCTTCAAGCACTCATTGCTTTGACCATGGTTATCTCCATTAACTCTTGCACAAGAGTTTATCCATTGGGTAAAAGCATTATCCATTGGATAAAAGCTTTATCCACTAACTCAAGCCTAACCAAACCCTCCTTGGGTAACCCTCATGTCTCCTCAAGCATTAAATGATCCTTCTCTCTCCTCTCAAGCCATCTCATGTTGACACTTGTCATCATGAGATTGGGTTGAAAGCCATCACATTGATCCCAAACCCATCAATCTTGACCCTTCATAAGCCCACTCAATCTTAGCCATTCAATCAACATTTTTCCCTATAAAAGGACCACATTCCCCAAGCAAAAAAAAGAAAGAAGAGAGCATTAGAGCATTGTTATTATAGTGAAATTCACATAGACATTAATTAGGAGCTTTCTCATAGCAAACCTTTTACACTTGCATAAGCATTTGTTTTCATTTAGAACCATCTTGAATCTTCATATGGCATCCATGGATAGTGCTAAAAGCTGAGAGCTACATTCATTTGGGACTTGGAGAGGAGAGGAACAAGGAAGATCCAACATCATCAAGCATGGGGGGGAGTATTTGTTAGTACTTATTAAGTTGCCATTAGTTTTATATCCAAATTCATTCTATATACTCTAGTCGGTTACTACTACCGAAATATTCAGTCGGTAAGCACAGAGCAATCGGTTATAGAAGAAAGTAGTCACAGAGCCTAGTATACACCGAGTTGTCTACCGAGTAACATTCCATGTCTACTAAGCAGCAATAATGATACACCGAGTTGATATACACCAAGTGAAACGTGTTACCAGATTCATTGAACCTAGACACACATGGGAAAACGTGTTACAAGATCGAGGAGCAAAGAACCGTTATCACATTGGAAATTGCACTTAAAGATTTTGTATGATTTTAAGGTCATCTATCCAATGAAATATTTTGCATGGTTATTCATTCGATAAATCATGTTTGTAAGATCGAAGCAATGAACAAATCACCGACATAAGAGATCTATTTATACAGCATGGATTAAGGATAAAAATATGAAAATACAGAGTTGTATGAAGCAAGACATGTGTAATAGATAAGGAAGCACTGAATATTGCAACTGTTAGAGACATAGAGGTCACCGAGAAGGATTTTAGAGAACAGTCAAAGAACAGAGTAAATAGAAGGGTTTACCGAGTTACTCTATGGGTTACCGAGGTATGCTTTAAGCAAGGTAATCTCATTTTGAGCACATAGAATCTGCTATAACATTTCAGATGTGAAGTTGCAGATATTTGTAATGATTTTATTGTAATATTTTGAAGTTGTAAGAGAAACCTTTAACAAGGTAAAAGACTCTAACAAAGTCTATAAATTATAAATCCTTTAACCAGGTGTAGCATTTAGTTTAAGTGTTGTAAAATCCTTTAGCAAGGTAGATCTAATGATCTCAATACTCCTAACAGGGTAAGCTATCCAAAATAGTTGAACTTGTAGCTCTAACCGAGCACTCTTTATTATTGCAGTAGTGAAGTTGTGGGTGCCATCCCCACCGCATTTTTTCTCTCTAACCAAGAGTTTCTGCCTAACCAAAATATATGTGTTATGGAGTGAATCATGTATGATTGTTATTTATTTGTTTTAGCTTTATGTTATGTTACAGCAGTTTTTGGTTTATGCATAACAGTAAAGATATTGTTGAAGAAAGGATTTGAAGTACTGATTCACCCCTCCCCTCTCAGTACATTAGCTTTCCGTTTTGGGCCTAACAATTGGTATCAAAGCTTCAATCTTGGAAAAGGGTTTAACAGCCTAAAGAGAAAGATCTTATCAATGGAAGGCTATAAACAATCTCAGAGAATTGTGTATCTGCAAGAAGAAGAGTTGGATCATGCTAATCAAGTGATTGAAAACATGCAAAGACAAATGCAAAAATCATTGAAAGTTAGAAGAAGATTATCTGATGATTTGCAGGATTCTCAAGAGTTGGTGGAACAAATTGAGACATCATCTGAGAATAGTATATCTGAAGAGACTAAAGAGATGATTGAAGAACTGAAGGAGAAGAACAAAGCACTAACTAATCGGCTAAAAGAAATGAAAAGAGGACATGAACATTTTAGCACAAAGATGATTGAAAATCTTGATGCATTGAGGACAGCTGAGGATAAAGTAAGAGATCTAGAAAGAGAAAATCAACAGCTTAAAGCATTAGTATCTGAAAAGAATGATGAAATCACAAGGTTGACTGGGATTCAACAAAATCTATCAGATCAATTGGGATATGTACATCATGAAGCAAATCTGAAATATGATGAGAATCAAGCATTGAAACTTGAAGTATCAAGGTTGACTGATGAACTTGAAATAGAGAAGAAATCCAAAGAAACACTGAAGAAGAGTTATGAAGCATCAAAGATGTTGGGTGAGCAACTGAATACAAGAAGACCCAACAAAGATGCAGGACTTGGTTACAAAGGAAAAGACTCTACCGAGAAGGGAATCCATACTACCGAGAGAGGAGAATCATCAAAGCAAGCTGGAAACAAAAAGAAAATCAAAGGAAAGAAGCCTACTTGCAACTACTGTAGAAAACAAGGACATACTATGTGCCAAATCAGAAAAGGTAAGCAACCAAATGTCACTAAGTCTAATGGTTATTGTAATAGTTGCAATAAATATGGTCACACATCTAACCAATGTAGGACAAAGTCTGCTAGCAATTATCAGAAGGCAAAATTCAAAGGGTTTTGTAAAAATTGCAATAGATATGGACATAGTACCAAGAAGTGTTGGTTTAAGCAAAAGAACTATATATGGTTTGCACACCGAGCAAATACTAGAGGCTACCGAACTCACACAGATCCTTACCGACAGTATTCAGCAGTACCATGGTATTACAATACAAGGATATGGTGTGAATGTTGTGGAAGATATGGACATATAAGTGCCAACTGCTTTATAAGGTTTGGAATGAACAATTGAAGATCATGGAGAAATCCTGGTATGGCATGTTTTCATTGTCACAAAGTTGGACACTTGGCTAGAGATTGCAGAGATCAACCTAGAGGAGACACTAAAGAAATAAAAGGCAAATTACAGATGATTTGGAAAAAGAAGGAAATTGTGTCAAATGAAGAAAGCACCTTACCTACTGAGTTAGGTGCACCTATTCCAAATTAATCGGTAAAGGTATGAAGGGACTGCATTCTCTCAAAGGTTAAATCTTAACAGTTCCTATTTTATCATGTACTTAATTCAAAATTTGCATGACTAAAGATGCATTAGGAAATTTGAAATTTTATCAAGTCTTTTGGAAGCCTATCAAGTCAGTGAATACAGGAAGTCTAGCTAATCAGTAAAAGCACAAAAAGGAAGTGGCACCAAGTGCATTTAATGTTTTCTGACCTAACTACACGGAGCCCGATAAGGTATATTGTGTACTTAAAGCACTTTGCGTGGTCATTTTACACTTACCAAGTTTTCAAGAAAGGAGAGAAAAGGTGATTCAAAGGTGATCAAACCACCTCTCGAGTGAATTTCAAG